>NW_024424119.1:30975855-31045628 GCF_017311325.1 Ursus maritimus
CAGATGTCAGATGTCAGATGTGGTGTCTACTTGGAGGCCTCTTCAGCGTTTTGTTCTGTTATCTATCAAACCTTCCTCAGCCTTAGCGTGTAAGGTGACCAGTGGGTGAACTGCGTTTGTCACTAGAAATGAGCCAAACGAGCTTCCACAGACCAATTCTGTAACCTTGGAGTCAATACTCCACTAGAGCCTTCAGAAGAGACGTGACAGCTGTGGGGCCTCAAACACTCACTGCCTTTGAAAGGTCACAGCTGGGTGCTGGGCTGGAGGAGGTGGCACAGGACGTGTGGGCCCAACATAAGCCAGGAGGGCATGTTCTGCCTTAGCTCCTTCTCAAAATAAGGGGCTCCAGAAGGGAACCTGCCAAGAAAAGTGGATACATTGAGTGAAAGACACATTTGGTTCTCAGCTGAGGTGAGAGAGATGTGACTAGGAATCATATCACGGTTGGAAACGGGATCACTGGGCTTCCTGTTTCTATTACGGATGGTAAACAAATGCTTTGTCATGAGACCGACGTCTTCGCCACCATGTCGTCTTGTGTTCCTCTGGTTAAAAAATTGCGTGAAAAAATAATTACAGAAAAAAAATACGTAACATGACATAGAGCAGCTGTGACCTGATTAGTCTCCAGCTTGTCGCTGACAGGGCTGCGACATGATCCAGGAATACCACAGACTGAGAGGGCGGGAGGTGCTCACTGACTGGAAAGAGAGGCTTCGAGAGAGAATGGAAATGATTCTGACAAGCTAGGTGCAAACTGGAGACAAGGGGACAGCAGCAGTCCCAGAGGAGGTATCAACAATGAGAAAGAATGATGCTTTTCACCCCTTTTCCCCTTTTCCTCTATTATGAGTGAGAAGTGTGAGTGGCAGATTTCAAAATGACCCAGGAAGCCAAGCTTCGAGCTGAAGACCTGCCACCGAAGACGGAGTAGCTCGGGGGGGCCGCCCTGAACGGAGGCCGCCGGGCGAAAGAAAGGAGGAGAAGGGCCGCCCCAGGCAGCAGGCGGCAGAGGCCAGCCAGGAGCCAGGCCGGACCCTTCCGGACCCTTCCGGCATCTTGAGCCGCACCAGTCGCCCACCGGCTGCGTGTGGGGAAGGCGTCCTCCGTGCATTTAATGCTTGTTACTCCCTATCGATGAGATGCTTTCCTGGGGAGTTTGTAGTAAGAGTGCCAGGAAATGGATTAAGCAGAACATGTCTGCTGCATATTTCAAATATCCCGAGGACTGCTGGAAAGGGGTGGCGGGCAGACACATGCTAGAAAGGCTCTCCGGCATGAAACGAACGGCCTGCTGGACTCGTGAATTCAGGCTTGCGTAACAGTAACAAGAGCTGAAATGGCTTTGTTTCCGGGGCCTTACATGTATGATCTCACGTAATCCTTATAGCAGCTCTAGGAGGTGGGTACTGTTTTTATCTCCATTTCACAAACGAGGACGTGGAGGCACAGAGAAGTTAAAGAGATAGCTTGTTATGCCACACGTATGGCAAGGGTCCGTGACAGGTCAGGATCCGGACGCGTGACTCTGGAGACCACAGCCGCACCTCTAACCGTGACGTACGTGGCCTCTGCTGCATTTCCCTGTCCCTATCTGTACTGATACGTTTTCTTCTTCTCTGTTCTACTTCTGTCTGAAACCACATGTATTTTTACTGATTGTATTGTCAACAACTTGGTCCTGATTTGATCTGAATTATTTATACATAATTTCCCCTTTGAGCAGGGGGTCCCGGTTACATCTCTCCACTTTTATTTTCACAGACATAAAGACACCTGGCGCTGGCCTCTTCTTACCTCTTTTCCACACGTTTAGTCTTGAAACGCGGCTGCTTTTCCTCCACAAACGATGTGTTTAGTGCTCTATGTAATCTCTGGCAGAAAGAACAGATTCACAGGCAGAGATCATTAGAAACACACAATGTGGGGACAAAGTACCATCTGAGTTTAATCGTGTATCTCATGGTTACGAATCTTGACCTCCTTAAACAAATTTCCAGGGATGCCCGAAAACAGATCAGCCTGCAGCCCCAAATCTCAAGAGAACCAAATTTTAATCTGTTATTATTCTATCTGGGGGGGAAAGTCATTTGAAGGAAGCTTTAGAGATGCTGTGGGTCGTAGAAAGGTACGTGGTATGAAGGAGTCATCACCACTAGCGTGTGGCAAAGGGCCTTGTAGAATTGCCACAGTGAGTCAAAAACCTAAGTCCGAACTTCCTAGCAAAAGGGAAGCGCCCGGCGAATCCGCGAGGCTCGGCAGCGCCCGGTGGAGGTCGCCCGTCTGCCGAGTTCCCCCGAGGAGGCCAGATCCTTCCAGGACGAAGCGGGAAGAACAGGGTTCAAAGGGACCAAGCCAAGGACTGTGGCCTAGCTAGAAAGAAAGGGTCGCTGTCACAGATGGGCGGGGCAGCCTCGGGGCCAGGCGCGCGGTGACCCGGGGGCAGCCGCCACTGCTGCCACAGCCCCTCTGCTTCTTGTGCTCCGGCTCTGTGCTCACCGCCGTCAGGGAGGGCGGAGCGAGGGAGCGGGGCGGGCGGCCGACGGTCTCCGTGGTCCCTGGCGTGAGCACGCCCGTGTCTGGGGACGGGACGACCATCCCGGGCGGCTCGGCCTGGACACCGGCCGACTTCTCGCCCCGGCGCCAGGGAAAATGGGGACAGACCCGGGGCCGCTGGGTTCATCTAAAGGGAAATAGGGACTTCCAGCTCACCGAATGAGTTTCCGTTTTGGCGAGAAGAGAGGCTGTAGGAAATAAATCTCACACCATCTCCTCAGGTTGTCACTACTAAGTGACACCAGGATAAAACAATTCCACGCTTCCGTGGGGGCAACAGTGGAGGGTTATGAGAAAGGAGCGGGTGTTGCGGGACAGGCTAATTTAAGGGGAAAGTCTTAATGGGATGGAGGGAGCTCCATCTTCTACACGAAGTTGTCTACACCACCCTGGTTCTCTTGGGGACCTGCCACCTGTCTGCCGTGGGGCGCTGGGCTCTGACGGTCACCCCCGGGGCGGCGCTCACCTGGCTGGTGTGCAGCCAGTACTGCAGCCGAGATTTGTTCTTGATCCGCGGTAGCAGCAGCCTGTACACGACGTGCTCCCCGATGGTCGTCAGGATGGACAGACCGAACCCGACGCACAGCAGCACGAAGAGTCCGGAGAAGTGTTTGATGCCCATCTGCAGAGTCTGTGGCAGAACAAGAAAGGCAAGGCCATGAATGCGAGGCTCCGCCTGGCCCCACGCTTGTTTTTAGATGCAGATACTTTTTTTCCTGGAGCCCAGGAGAGCTGGAGACTACCCGTCCCCGTGTGCTCGGCAGGCTTCACTACACTGCGTTGTTAGGGGGGCCCAGCCAGGACGGGGGGCCACTGCACAGCACGCTTCCTGGGGAGCCACGGGCATACAGTCCCATGGCAGGAGGGGTCCCGGGGTCTGGACCACCCTACGGGCTCTAGAGAGAGACTGAGAGACAGAGGAGGAAGACCAAGGACTGAAACAATTCAACCACCCTACGGGCTCTAGAGAGAGACTGAGAGACAGAGGAGGAAGACCAAGGACTGAAACAATTCAACATACTGAAGCACTGGGTAGTTATCAAGGGAAGAACCTCTCTCAGGGGCACAGAATGAGTAGGTTTAAGGGGAAGGGATGATGAGTTCACTAATGTTTACATTTAGATCTGGCAGGAACACGGAGATCACCCTGCAATGTTCTCATTTTACAGAGGAGGAGCCTGGGACCAGGGAAGTGAAGTAAATTCAGGCAGGTCACAAAATTAGACGGCCACAGAGGAGGAACAAAAAGAGACCTAATATTTATTGATTGGTTACCTTTTTGCACTGAGACAGGTATTAAAACCACAATTTACAGTTGAAGAAACTGAAACCCTTGCAGCTTTTCAGGGACCAAGCTGGTCTATAAGTCCATGTTTGTTTAGCTGTGAGCCCGGGCTCTTTCTGCTACACAACAGAACAGCAGCTGGGGTACCTGGGTGGCTCGGTTAGTTGATTTTGGCTCAGGTCATGATCTCAGGGTTGTGAGATCGAGCTCCACATCAGCCTCTGTGCTGGGCGTGCAGTCTGGTTGGGATTCCCTCTCTCCCTCTGCCTCTGCCCCTTCTGACCCCTCTTTGCCCCCCAAAAAGCCAGCCGCAGTCACAGCAATGATAGTCACAACAGCTGTATGTGGCAGGTACTTTGCTAAGTGATTGGCATACGGGATCTAAGAGAATCCTCACGAGTTCCCTATGAAATGGGTATTATTCAGTCACGGACATCAATGAGTCAATCGTGCAGAAAGACAGACTTTGGACACACTGAGTGGCCACTTCAAGCACGCTTTGAGGTACCACGGGATGAAGATAGGAGGGTTATGTCCCTGCCTTTAATCAGCTTGAGTCTAGGGAGGAAGCAAACATTCATACTCCATGATACAGACACTGATCTGTGCCTTCTCAGTTTTGTGGAGAAGTTGGCTCATAAGGAGGTAGGATGTGGAGGCTTGGGTGGGAAAGTAAGCACTGTGAAGGTCGTAGAAACAGAGGGAAAGGAGTGACGTCTGGCACAGTGACATGGGGGGTTGTGAAGCAGACCATGGCGGCTGCGGGGTAGGTCTGGTGCAGGAGGCACACAATGTGAGGGAGAAACAGGGCCACACTGAGCAAGCCCTCGGATACCAGTGCTAAGGAGCCTGAAGTCACCCCTCTGCTGGGGGCTTTTGGTCATCATCAATAATTATTTAACATTTAATATGTGGAAGGCACAGCTCTGAGCACTTTATCACTGTAGCAATTTGCTTACTATTCATAACAACCTATGAGGTAGGTACTGTCATCACCTCCATTTTATAGGTGAGGAAACTTAGGAACAAAATAGCTTAGCAACTTGTCCAAGGTCACACAACTTGCAAAGGTTAGAGCTGCGGTTCAAACCCAGGCAGTCTGGCTCCAGAGCCCATACTCTTAATCACCCTCGCTTGACCGATGTCAGTGTCCCCCCATTCTCTTGAAGGGGTCTTACTTTCTGTCATTCTCCCCACCTGAATCTTGAAGAAACAGCTAGCCAGACATGGCTCAGGCACGGGTCCACCTCCTGGGTATGCCAGGAAGTCCATCTGGGGGCAGCGTTCAGAGGCAGAACTTGGGGATTTCAGACTCCCGTGGAGTCTGGGCCATGAAATCTTTTTTCCTCCATGACGGTACCTCCAGCAGTGGCTCTGTGTCAGTGATGGCTGCTAGGATCCCTGGAGAACTAATGACTGGAGGTGAGCAGGGACATAGGGCACGGCCAGGTCTAGGCGACAAGCACAAGGCGGGACGACTAGGCAGACCACCTGAGAATGAGGCAGAAGCCCAGCCCTAGAGCAAGGAGGAATGCTGGTCTAGGAAAGGCAAGAGGTGTATCGGGCCCCGAGAGCTACGCAAGTACTCGGCTTCTCCTGGGACAAGTGGTGACCAACTGTGTAATGCTGACCTCCATAAAGCAGATTACAAATATGGCCGAAAATAGCCCTTGGGCTGCACCTGTCGTAATGTGTACAGGATGCGGCTATTATATAAGGATTCAATGAGTTATTACTGCTGTGGATAAAGAACACAACGGGGGAATTCATTTTTGACTTTAACATCATTTAACTCCAGCAAAACACTGAACAGACTGGCACTGCTTTCTTCTAAGGTGCTGCCAAGATGAGAGAGAAAAATGTAACTTACAGTGAAACATCTCGCCTTCGAACATGTGGTTTTCCCCTCCGTTTTTTGGGGCATGACAATAACTACTCTCATTTTCCTCTTACCTCAATAACAAATAGGCTGTATTCAGTGTATTTTACACATTTTTTTCTTTAAAGATTTTATTTATTTGACAGAGAGAAAGAGAGAGAGGGAAGCATGAGCAGGGGGGAGCGGCAGGGGGAGAGGGAGGGAAAGAGAGAATCTGGAGCAGACTCAGTGCCGAGCCTGATATGGGGCTCGATCTCACAACTCTGAAATCATGACCTGAGCCGAAACCAAGGGTCGGACGCTTAACTGACTGAGCCAGTTTTTTTTTCTTTAAATTTCTGTTGTTTACACCCACGTACTAATAGACTAATAGATATAGTTACTGTTTCTTTTAAGTTGGGCATCTAATATGTGTGCCAGGCATTGTTATGCATATTATGATCTTATAATAACCCTTTAAGTATTATTATCCCCATTTCACATTCAAGGAAACCGAGTCTCATAGAGATTAACCATGTTCCCCAAGATCTTAGAAGCTAAGGAATGGGGGAGCCAGACTGTGGATCCAGGACTGTCTGATGCTAAAGCCCGCACTGCCTTTCAAGTGAATACCATTTATAGGTACTCCTTGCCACCTGGACCGCGGGGTCATGACCTGAAGCCGAAGGTAGACGCTTAACTGACTGAGTCACCCAGGTACCCCCTGTGTCCAAGAGTGTTTTAGTAATATTTAAAGAAACTCGTTGGGGTTTTTAGATGAGGTGGGAATGCTCTGGTGGTTTTTTTGCCCCCATTTAAAACAATGGAAAGGACTTCTACCATCTGGAAATTCACTAGCCAGTGTATTTCCAGGAATGGACTAGATTCAGATAAGGGAGATGCCTGTTTTGGCAAATGTTCTGAGTGGTCTCTGCCCAGATCCTGAGTGCTCCCAGTGACACAGAGAGGCCAAGACCACCAATTTTGTACTGCCTAAACCGTGCTTTGCATCTTGCTGTGATGCGGACATTTGCAACATCTGACAGCTGGTGAGATAACTGACTAATTCTGAAACCTCCGGCAAGAAATGCGTTAGAGTATTTCATGCATCATGCCTTAGATGTCGCTGAGTCTGAAGAGCTAAGCCTCCCTAGCCCCCGGTTCACATCTTTCAACACACACCAACTACACACTTTCTCTGGTCCTCTAAGGCGTTGGCTACAGTTGTTTTCCATTCCTCTGGCCCCGTTCTCTTTTGGACTCGTTCCAATCAGGCTTTTTGTCCCAACCTGTAACCTAGACAACTCCTGTCAAAGGCATCAATGACCTCCCTATTACCAAATCCAACAGTCGGTTTTCACCTTATTCATGTATCAGGTTGGACACTATTGATTAGTTCATCCCCTTTGATATATTTTCTTCACCGTTTCTGGGATAGCTCTTTCTTTGTTCTACTTCAGTCTTGTTTACTGGTTCCTCCTCACCTTTCTGATCATAAATATTGGCATGCCTTTGATTCTTTAGCTGCACTCACTTTCTTAACCAGACTCATGGCTTTAAATCTTACCTATCTGCCAATGACTTCTAAATTTATGTCTTCCCCACCTCCCCATTCAGTCTCTCTACCTGGGTATCTAACAGACATCCCAAACTTAACACACTGAAATAAACTAATTTTCCCCGCTGAAAACTGCTCCTCACACAGTCTTTCTCATCAGAAAATCTCTGTCCTTGTTATTGCTCAGGCCAAAACCTTCAAGTCATCTTTGACTGCACTCTTTCTTTAGCATTCCATACAGAGTGTGTCTGCAAATATGGCAGACCTCACCTTCAAAGCATACCCAGAATCTGATGCCTTCCCCCCACCTCCACCAACCACTCTGGCCTATGCCGCCATCATCGTTCACCTAGACTACTGAAAGTCTTCTCTCTGGTTCCCTGACCCCCTCAGTCTGTCTTCAGCTCTGCATCCACCTTGGCTCCTTCAACATATCGTAGCATTCAATACCCAGCGATGGTTTTCCATCTCATCTAGAGTGAATGTCGGACTCCTTGCAACATCCTGCAAGACCTTTGATGATTTAGTCCAGCACTTCCTAACCGCGTATCTTCCTCTCACTTGTTCACTCTGCTCGGCTACTTGGGCTATCCCTCACTTCTTTAAGTCTATGGAACAGTTGAAGGTCTTCATTTTCTGTTCTCTCTGCCTGTAACTCTTCAGCCAGCGATCAATACTGTTCCTGCCCCTCATTTTCTGCCAAGTCTCTACTCAAACGTCATTTATCAGTAAAATCTACCCTAAGCATGTGGTTAAAAAGGAAAAACCTGCCCTCCTCCCCTACCTTTCCTGGACACAACCTAGCCCCGTTACTCTGTTTTATTTTTCTCCTGACATAATGTATATGAATTTATTGCCTGTTTCCTTTCTCATGTAGGATGTAAGCTCCAAGAGACCAGGGGTTTTGCCCATTTTGTTCAGAGTGGACCCTGCTTGCCTAGAACAGTGCTGAGTATTTACTAGGTGTTCAATTAATATTTTTGAATGGATGGATGAAAGCATATGAAAGCTAGAATCTTTTTTGTATAATGTAAATGTATGCAAATTCCCCCCCCCCCAACACTTCTGTATATCTCAGGAGAGTTTTAGAATAATTCTGTGAGGGAGAAAGAGAGAGATGGATATTCTCAACTGATAGATGAGAAAGCAGAGAGAGCTCGGAAAACTTGCCATCCTGACTTCATCATGCCAGTGTTCATCAGTCTGGGGGACATATATTTGTAATTAATAAAATAAAAATGTTAGAAATTGAAGGCAGATTCAGCTGGCTTGTGTTGGGCATGTAGCGTGTTGATTTTATTAGCTTAGGACCCTTTCCTTGGGGAACTGCTCTCTCCCACTTCATATAGTTTTGGTGAGTCTACCAATTACAGACTCCCGGTTCTTTGGTCCCCTGAGGCCAAGCGTGTGACCCAAGGCAAGGCAATTTGCATTTGAGGCAGAGACATTGTCACTGAAAGTGGTTGAGGGGGAGTCATTTCCAATGCCAGTGTCTCAAAGACATAGTCCCCTATTCCCTGCCACTACCATCCCTGGAGTCCTGTGGACCCTGACGCATCATCAGTTATTCTCCTCCCTACTTCCAAACATCGCACTCCCCACTATTCTTTTGATAATCCCCCCTTTTTCTTGCTTCAACTAATCTGTTGTTTGCAACCAAAGAACCTGACCTGTTGCTTAAAGGACTAAACTCCTCTAGCTCCAAGGTGTAAATAGAACCTATCTTGAGATAGACGTTGTTTCTCACGCAGGACACTGAAATGAACGTGTGAGTCTGTTCTAGGAAGATTTCTTTGACGTGGTGAGGCTCTGCCTTTCTTTGCACGCCTCCAAAAGCTTGGTGTATAGTAGGTGCTCAATAAATGCTTATTAAATAAAGTATATATCTGACAAGAAACTTGGTTATGATTAATCTCAGGATTTCCAGTACCTATTGAAGTAGGTTTCCCCCAGAGCAAAGTAACTACAAGAACCAGAGGAAATCATTTTATGTATTAGCGATCTGGTGCATTAAACTTTGCATTATCTCCCGTCTGAGTCTGTAAAGCCCAATCCTGGTGTTCAAACTAATTTTCTTTCTCTTTAGTAAGAACAGGAGTAGGGGAGGAATAACGGTTTTCGTGAGAGGTAAAGAAAAGAAAGGCAGTGGAGCTCCTGAAATACGATGACTCCTAGAGACTTAGAAGCAAGATGCGTAGGAAGCAGATGCTGTTTCTAATTTAGACGACCTGATTTATACACTTTCCCCCCACCCACTATTTTGACCAGAGCAGCAGCAGCTAAACAAATCTGGCAGATTCATTGTTGTGTCTATACCTATGACCCTTTGTGGGGGAGGGACAGAAGATGGAGACCTGCGTGAGGTGTGGGCTCGGACGCACCAAGGACAGCTCCCAGGGCTGCCTGGCTGCAGAGTAGGGTAAGGGTGTAAGGTGTAATCACTTGGGATTTCTAAAACAATCTACAATGATCATGAAGAGGGAGAAAGAACATGTTCACTCAGAGGATCTGTAATTTTCTCATCAATGAAGGCAGACTGAAAGATCACGTTTAACAAAAGAAACAAAAGAGGAGATGATTTGCAAAATCCAGCCCGGACAATGCATAAGCGAAGTTAACAGTGCTCACACATTTGGATGAGCAAAATAATCTAGATGGACAGCATACGGTGTCTGTGGGAACATCCCATCACTTCCCAGGCCCTGGGGGCTGGGGTACCTCTGTCTTCTTTAATCGGGAATCTGCTTAACGGCTCCATCAACATATCCTGCCCATGCTGCTGAGGAAATGCTCCCTCTCTGTTCCTTGCGTTCCCCAAACTCCCGCTCCTTCTAGGCTTCGGCAACCACTTTTTAGCCTTGACCTGGTGCTCAATTTGCTACATTAGTTCCATTGTGTGGTCTTCTGGAAATCTTAATTTATTATTAAGACAACTCAGAAAAATATTTCTAAAACTTAGAGATGATTAACCATAATTCTTTTCCTACATACTTTATTTTTAAAAAATATTTTATTTTTAAGTGTCTACACCCAACGTGGGGCTCAAACTCACAACCCCAAGATCAAGAGTCACAGGCTTTAACCGACTGAGCCAACCAGGTGTCCCTACAAAATACTTTCAGCTCTTCCAATTTCTCTCCTGAACTGCATAGGAAACATATGCATATGTATTTTCCAGAGTTACGTAAACATAACATATAACAACTATGCTTTTAAAAAAACACTACTTTCTAAAAATGTGTGCATTTACAGTAACTATTTATTAATTTTGATGGCTTTATATTATCACCTGTTATTTACCATAATTAACCAAACTAATCTCAAACTGTCAGGTGTTTTATTTTCTTTAATATTATTATATATATCTATATATATATGATAAATATGGCTGCAACAAAAAAAACCCCTTTGTGCATAACATTTAAAAAATCGGTTTTGGGGGCGCCTGGGTGGCACAGTGGTTGAGTGTCTGCCTTCGGCTCAGGGCATGATCTTGGCGTTGTGGGATTGAGCCCCACATCAGGCTCCTCTGCTGTGGGCCTGCTTCTTCCTCTCCCACTCCCCCTGCTTGTGTTCCCTCTCTCGCTGGCTGTCTCTATCTCTGTCAAATAAATAAATAAAATCTTTAAAAAAAAATCGGCTTTGATTCCCTGAGATATAATATGTAGAGGGTGGGATTAACAGGTCAGATGACGTAACTGTTTTGATGCCTCGCGATGTGTGAGGCAGCCTTCAGAGCATTCTGTTCCTGCTGCTGCCCCAGTGCACAGAATGCTCACATGCTCGCCAAGCCTGTTTTATATGTAATCACTTTTTCCTGATTTAAACATTCTGATTTGTATTTACTTAGTGAGGCTGTTTTTTGATGTTTGATTTTCCCATCTCCTTTTGTGTGAATCATATAGTTACATCCTTTGCCAATTATGCATTTCAGACAAGGTGAGACCTTTTATTGAAAAAAAGCTATTAACCTTTTTCCTACATGTTATTCATGTTTCTCTAATTTTAAGTTATACCGTTAGCTTTTATTAGATTTTATTATATGGAAGTTTGAAATTTTATATGGCTATATTTGACTATTGTAAACCCATCTATTGTTTCAGCTGTTAGTAAATACAGGTTGTTGGGATAAATGTTTTATGACCAGTTGCTTTATTTTTGAAAAATAATGAACACTTTAGTTCATCTTGAGCTTCTGTACTAAAGAGTGGAGCACGTCATTTTCCCTTCATTGAGACTTTCCATTTTAGCCACGTGCTTTGGAGGTAACTTAGCCAATAAAAGATCACTCTCATCTTGGGGTGACATGCACTCCTTTATGCTCATTTTGATTTAAGATCTTCAGATTTTAAAAATATTGGCAAATTAAAAAACCGTGAGGACAAACACCATGTAAAACTAACAACAACAAAGTGTACTCGTGGGTCAGATTAAGCCTATGAGCTGTCAGACTGTATCCTTTGATGTACACAGCTGTCCTTCTGCTAGTGTCCCTTCAGTGTTGTGGTTTTTCACTGTGAATCAGCTAATGCCTTTAAAGCTGACACACGATTTGTTGCTATTCACACAGCCACCAGCCCTGGGGATGGCTACAGTAGCCAGGATGAAAGGAGAGGGGTCCAGTTCCAATTCTCAGGCTAGTGGTCTGACTCTTACGGTGCCACCTTGTCTTTAAAAACATCCAAGCCTCCCCCTTTTCAAGGCAAGCAAAATAGATAAAACAGAGTAGCCAGATCAACGACATCCTACATGCTAACAAAGAATCAATAGCATAAGGGAAGAACAGAGTTTGTAACTAAGCAAAAAAATTTCCTGAGAGATTTTTCCCGGAGAATGCCTCTAAAGCATGAGAGAGGATAAACCAACAGTGCTAAAGCCATATTTTCTCCTTTGTTTAAAAAAAAAAGAAGCGTCTAGTGGTTTGGGATCGCAACATATGGTAGAGAGCAGATACGACCCATTAACACAGGATTCATAACAACATATTGTTACTGATCCCTACGGCTTGGAAGTGTATTGGTTGCCGTGACCAGTTTAATCTAAATACTGTCACTGATTTTCCAAAATGAGATGAAGGTGGAAGATGACTTAAGATTGCCTTGCTTAACTTTTTTTTTTTTGCAATATGTAGAACCAAAGAGGTGGGGGCTGCTTGCTCCTTGGCACGTAATTCACCCCTTTAGTGAAAACTGAGGTTTGATTTGATTATATTAACAAGACTATCAGAAATATTTTGAAGCAGGTAAATATAGGAACCATAAAAATAAGAGGTAATTCAGTGAGTTCAGCGTTTGGGGTCAGAAAGCGTGGTTCAGGGGCGCCTGGGTGGCACAGCGGTTAAGCATCTGCCTTCGGCTCAGGACGTGATCCTGGCGTTATGGGATCGAGCCCCACATCAGGCTCCTCCGCTATGAGCCTGCTTCTTCCTCTCCCACTCCTCCTGCTTGTGTTCCCTCTCTCGCTGGCTGTCTCTATCCTGTCGAATAAATAAATAAAAAATCTTTAAAAAAAAAAAAAAAAAGAAAGCCTGGTTCAGGGGTGCCTGGGTGGCTCAGTCGGTTAAGCGTCTGACTCTTGGTTTCAGCTCCAGTCATGATCTCATGGGTGGTGGGATCGAGTCCCACGGGCTCTGCACTTGGGCTGGGGGAGAGGGGAGACCTGCTTGAAGATTCTCTCCGTCTGCCGCTCCCCACACTGGTGCACAGGTGTGCACACTCTCTCTCAAAAGAATGAATAAATCTAAAAAAAAAAAAAGCAGCAGCAGCAGCCTGGTTCAAGTTCTTGGTTTGCCACTTACCAGCTGGGAGATCTTGGAGAAGATTCTAGATCTCTCTATAGCATCATGTATTAAACTGAATGATGGCACCAACTTCACAGTGTTATTACGATTAAACGATGCAACAACCTCAGCAGTATCTGGAACACTGGTTCATTATCACCCACGGAGTTGTACAGAACTACATTTGTTGGCAACTGGCAACTAACAGAAAAATCATAGCATTCTAACTTGGAAGTAAATGTGATCTTTCTTCCCAAATATCCATACAGTCAGATCTTTCCAGCTGCTGAAACTGGAAACAGGCTCTCAGTTCAAGGTCATTGCCATAAAGCTCTGGGTAACTACGTTAAGTAGATTGATCGAGCAATTAGCTTGTTAATTCCAGCCATTCCAGCAGCTGAAATATTTTTCCTCCTCTTGTTAAGCTTAAACACGTGATCCAACTTGTTTCAAACCCTTGGTCGTAATTTTAAACTTTCCATATTTTAATGTGTACATTGCAGGGTATATAAAAAATGTCTCTGAGAGGCCTTCTCGGCTAGTGCTACCCACGCTCGCTTTCCTCACGCATAGTTTCCTCCACAAAGTCAAACAGGTTGGGCTAGAACGAGAGTCTTTCTTTTGAACTTTCTCTAGTCAAGATGTCTATTGTTCCCTTGGCAAATGAGGAGGTGGGGAGGACTGTGACATCGTTTCTTTTCTGGATTAGGATTACACAAACAACCAGTTAATTTTATTTATTTTTTATTTTTTATTTTTTTTTAAAGATTTTATTTATTTATTCGACAGAGATAGAGACAGCCAGCGAGAGAGGAAACACAAGCAGGGGGAGTGGGAGAGGAAGAAGCAGGCTCACAACGGAGGAGCCTGATGTGGGGCTCGATCCCAGAACGCCGGGATCACGCCCTGAGCCGAAGGCAGACGCTTAACCGCTGTGCCACCCAGGCGCCCCCATGTTTTATATTTTTGAATCCTCAAAATAACCACGCAACGGGTCCTCGTTTTAATTAGGACACCTGACACTGAGAGGTTAAGTAACTTGCTCATGCTCAGCTTATACATGTCCTAAGAACCCAGTTGTAAATGAGTCCAAACCCAGGTGTGTCTGAACCTTTATCCTGCAATGGGGCTATAACTCATATCACTATAGGGTTGGGACCATTTACTATTAATAAAATTTTTAGGACTGCACAGGAATCAAAGGGACAGAGATTCCTATTTTTTGTGGTTCCTAAATAATCTACTAAAGAAAAAGTATGGCAGGAAGCCTTGGTAGAAGGTTGCCCTGACAGTAATTAAATTTGTGGACTTATTTTTCCTACTTTTGTTTTTTCAAGACTAGCAACTGGCTTCTTCAAAATAGAAGGACAATACTATCTTTCAAACAGATCTTCCTCATCCTGAGAAAAATCACCTGAGTTTGGTCCTGTGTAGGGAGAGTTGGTTTCATTGTCCTGGTGTTTGGAGAGCCTTCAGCCCTTCCGTGGGGAGGTATACTGGTTCTCCAAATAAAACAACATGAAAAGTTTTTGCTCCTTTCCATGATGTACTAGTTCTACCATGGCCAATTTTCTTTCTTTTTTTTTTAATAAAGATTTTATTTGGCAAAGAGAGAAAGAGAGCCAGTGCAAGCACAAGCACAAGCTGGGGGAGGGGCAGGCAGAGGGAGAAGCAGGCTCCCTGCTGAGCAGAGAGCCTGATATCCTCAATCCCAGGACCCTGGGATCTCGACCCCAGCTGAAGGCAGATGCTTAACCGACTGAGCCATCCAGGTGTCCCTTCCACGGCCAATTTCAATCTATCAACATGATATCACTAAACACGGAGCTGGAAAGAGGTGCACACACACTGCCCTTGTCCAGTGTGAACAGGCTCCAGTACACACCTCCGCTGCAGGTGTATTAGCATGTGAGGGATTCTGGGCTGAGTGTTCCATTAGAGAAAAGGCTTCCTGGGGTTAAAGAGCTCTCAGCTTCCCTGCCAGGCCCCAGGTCTCATGTTTAAAACTGAGTTTAGCTAGTACAGAAACAGTCCCCTCCTCCCCCACCACTGCAGAGACGTGTTTGCCCATCTCTGCATCTTTTGCATGTGTCTGGCTCTGTCCTGTGGGAAGAACGGCTCTGAATCTGTCTCTTTCCCTCTAACTGGGGGTGATGGTGGGGCTGAGTTTTGGAGGCAAGAGCTTTCTGGGAAGGTCCCTGCCCTGTTTGGCTTTCTGGGAATGTCCCTGCCCTGTTTGGCTGGAAGCAATCTTAACTGAATTTCATATCGGGATGGGTAGCCCACCCTGAAAAACTGCCGCTGAGGCTGAGAGTTGGGCTGGGCAGTTAGTCTAGGCTTAGCATTTCTTGTAAGAGCCCTGAGCCCAGTTCCTGGTCAGGAGCTAGAATGATGGGAGAGGAGGAGCCCTCCAGATGGGCTCAGGGATTTCTGGATGCAAGATGGGGAGCAGGCTGCAGTCTGGGAAAGGGAAAGACGGGTTTTCACTGCCCAGAGAGAGCTTATTAAAAGGTGCTCAGCCAAGAGAAATAGATCTGTTCCTGTTGCCACAACAGAAAGTTAACAATCTGTCAAGAGAACCTGGATAGAAGTAAATGAAAACAGTTCACCTAACACCTGATTTAAATTGTGCAATTTCCTCCCGTCTATCATACAATGAGAAGTGAAGGCAAAGATATGTATATTTTCTTATTTTTGGATTTTTAAAGAACTTCTTGACTCTTTATAGTTTGGTTTCTGAATCAAAACAAGGAAAAAGAGTTTAGAAAAGCCTTTCGATTTTCCTTCTCCACCATGCTCCTTCATCTTGGTCTCCCCCAATCAGGGTGTTACCCTGAATCATTGAGAGAAAAAGAAGTAACAAACACCGAATTGGTCATGAGGTTCCTGTTAGAAAAATGCGGCTTCACAAAGAGAAACACTTCCAAATAAGTCAGAGAGACAGCTGCTGGGCTGCCTTGAGCTGATCTTAAAAGGGACAGAAAGGGAAGTAAGAGTTGGTGGGTAGCGCTCTTAAAAGCTCACACTATCACCACCAACTTCTTGTGGATCTCCAGGCCTCCGACCACAGTGCAGAATTCCTCGAAGGATATTTTGCCGTCTCCATCCTGGTCCAGGATGATGATGGTTTTGTCCACGAGCTGCTGCAGCTGCCAGTCCTTCAGGTTGTTGCCCACCATCAGCTTCAGCACCTGGAAGAGCTCCCCATTGGAAATGTAGCCGTCTTTATCGATGTCGTAGATGCTGAAGGCAAACCTCAACTTTTGCTCCTCGTCCCCCCTGACGCTGAACTGGGAGGTCCCCAGGATGAACTCCTTGAAGTCCACTTCTCCGTTGCCGTCGGTGTCGAAGACGTCGACCACTCGCTGCACCAACGGATTCTGCTGCAGCTCGGGCAGGGACATGAACTCCTCCAGGCTCAGTGCGCCCGAAGAGTCCAAGTCCAGCTTCTTAAACCTCTTGCCCAGCCTTTTGATTTCGTCAGAGTTGAAGTGGGAGCACATTTCCTCCGGGTAACTGGCTTCATTTCCCATTGTGGACGCGGGCACCGCTCGCAAGGGCGATGGGCACGGGCGGGTTCAAGCCAGACCAACGGTTGCGCGGCGGGAGAATGGGGGTGGGGGCAGGCTTGCAGGGCTCACGGCCCCCCCCCTCCCCCCTCTCACCAGGTAGGAATCAACCAACCTGCTCCCAGAGCAGGGAGCCCGGCAGGGAGGGAAGGGGGAGGAGGTAGGAGAGGGTGGAGCAGGGTGGGGGTTGGGGGGATGGATGCCCATGAGAGTGACAGGCTGACAGGTTGCTCGGCCTTCCTTCCTTCACTCGGACACTTGAGGTTTTCTCCCTAGTTCCCTTGCTAATATTTTATCTTCTCACTTCCTCACTTTTCCTTAGTAAACTCCAAAGGGGCAGTATCCCCATCGCTCCGCATTTCATAAACTGGAGTTCAGCATTATCATGGAGCTCAATGCCACTGTTTCAATTTTCTCTGACTGTTATTCCCAGTCATTTTCACTGTTACTCTTTCTGTTTATCACTGCGGAGGGATCTGGCTCTTGGAACATTCACCACAGTAAGTAAATGAAAAGGGTTGACTGATTGTTCCAGAAGAAATCAGGAGCCTGATGGCACTTCCATTTCAGCAAGAGTTTTCAGGGAAGGAACTATGAGATGGTCACGTGCAAAAACAACTGCCAACAGAAATGGGAGTGACAGTCCTGGGGCTCATGTAGGGCCTCATCTTGCAAATGACACAGGAGGACGGGCTTCTGAGCAGTGTCACACAGCCATTCAGGGAGCTCTCCAGGCTGGGTTGTTGACCCTGACCTGGAAGCCATCACCTATCTGTGATGTTGTCCATCACCATATTTAACATCAATCTGTGTTGAGGTTAGCCATCAAAAAGACTGTGGAACCACATAGCCCTGATTTTAAAACCCAAGCATCAGATTTCTCATCTGCAAAGGAGGAATAATATAATGGTGTCATAGTGTTATTTTAGGTTTAAGTGAGAGAACACCTCAAATAATAAAAAAGCCATCTAAAATAGCATGCTGGAGCATAGTAGGTGCTCAATACCTTTGGTACCCTATCTTCTTTCTTGTTTTCTTACTTCTTTATTTGCTTTCTCCAAAGCAGGTGTTTGGCTCTGGCTATATGTGTTTTGTTTTTCTTGAATGTGACAAACTTTGTTTCAAGTTCAAATATATATCGAACACCTACTGTGTGCCAGGCCTGTGCCAGCTGATGGGTCTTCTGTGGTAAACAAGATACAGCCCCTTGAGAACTATATACAGCTTTGCTATTGAGAAATCTACAATTTAATAAACAGTATGACTGGAAGGATGTAGCGCTATTTGGTCAGTCTTTTATGTTTATCAAATGTATTCAAAAGGATCAAGAAAAACATGTTTGATTTTCTTTTGTAATTCTGGCATGGTGTTTAATACGAGCACTGGTGTTCAATCATCGTTTTGCTATTTAACAACTCTGTGATCCTGGGCACAATTATTTGAGTCACTGCCATCTGTAAAACTGGGACAACAATTGCTAACTCATAGCATCATTTTCAGGATTAAATAAGATAGCACACATTAAAGAATTAGGCTCAATGCCTAGAACATAGTAGGTACCAAAATGATAGATGTTATAATTATTGCCTACTTTAGGCTTGCCTGGAAAATTTTAAGATTATTTATGTATATGTACATACAGATATACTCAACTATTCGTTTGTTTCCTTCACAAATATTTATTGAACATCTATGATACGAGAGGCATACAGTGGCGATCTAAAGCAGATACTTTTCCAGCTGTCTCTGTCCTCATGTTTTGCAGGGAAGATGGACATTAACCAAATTACCATGCCCAGAAATGTTAAAGGGGCACCTGTGGTGAGTGTTGCAGGTAAGAGGTAACACAGGAGGAATCTGTGGTGCCAGGGGAGTTCACACAATGAGAATTTGATCTAGTCAGAAAGAAGAACTAAACCTTAATTGAGGAAGTGATGACTGAGCTGAAATATCAAGAAACAGAAGAAATGAACTGGATGTTCTGGGCAGGGATGAGTGTTCCGGGAAGAAGGAACTACATGTGCAAAGGTCCGGGGGCAGGAGGAGCATATCAGGTAGGAGAACTTGAAAAAGGCCACTGTTGCCAGAACAAGGAGGTTGCAGGAGAGCACGGTATTAGATGAAGGGAAGAAATGTCTGACCATTCCCTAGACACTGAAGAAAGTGCAATGTTTATTCAGTCATTCCTTACAGGGCATCATTTGTCCAATTGTGTTTCTTCAACATGCACTAAGGGCACTCAGGATGGTCCCTACTCAGAAAGCTTACTGACCGCTGAGTGACTTGAGGCATTAGACAGCTGTAATTAATTATAACACAAGATGGAAAAGGAAAGATGTCATCAGAAAGATAAAAGCTAAAAGGTGTAAGAATTCAGAGAACTGAGAAGTGGTTGGGAAATTCCTAGAATTCTTGCTGGGAACAAATGGAGGAAGACTTTTTTTTGCAAGAAGTACCCTTTGATCCCGACAAGGGGGACAGGTACCATAATCACAGAAGTGGGAAAGGGAGCAGGTGGGGATGGCAGCCCCTGGTGCAACATGGCTGAAGTACCTGAGTAAAATCCAAAGTGAAGTGGAAGAAACCAGATCAATGGGAGTTTTGAAATGTTTGGCCAAGACAATTGGTTTCTATACAACACAGAAAGAGTGACTGAAAGCACAGGAGAATGACTGAACAGGATTCTATTCTAGAAAGATGACTCTGGCATTGTGAAGGGTGAATTGAGCAGGGGAGAGACCGGCGGCGGGGAGAGCAGCCAGCCACTGAGGACGACCACCCGTGCTTGTCTGGGAAACGAGAGCGGGCGGTAGGCTGAAAGAGGCACTGGAGGAGAAAGGCCAGGTGTACCCATCTGCTTGGCTGTCATAGAGAAGTACCACACACTGGGGGCTTCAACAGAAGTTGAACTGAACTCTGAACTCCAGATGTCAGTAGGGCCGTGTGCCCTCTGAAACCTGTGGAGGAAGTCCTTCTTTGCTTATTCGAGCATCTGATGCTTTGCTGGCGGTCTCTGGCACCCCTTGGTTTGCAGCTGCACGAATCCAATCTCTGCCTTGTGGTCATGGTGTTCTCCCTGTGTCTGTCTCTCCAAAGTGACTGTCGTCTTATAAGGACGCCAGTCATGTTGGATTAGGGACCCATCCTTGAACAGTGACCACGCCTCAGTTTAACTAAACATGTCTGCAGTGACCTTGTTTCCAAACCAGGCCTTGTTCTGAGGTACCAGGGGGTTAGTTCATTAGAAACTCAATATGTCTTTTTGGGGGACACAATTCAACCCGTAACAACCAGGCCTGACGTCTTACTGGACAGAAGGATAGAGGGAGGGGGCAGAGGTGGGGCTCCACATGTCATTGCCCTGGCTTCCCTCGCTGACCAGCCCTGTGCTGGGATGTTACAGGAAGCCACCTATAATGTGATAAGAGGGGCACCCCTTACGGATCCCAGGGCTTCCCCCCATGCTGCCTTCTCATTGAACATGTCCTGAAATTCCATCACCTCCCACAGCTGCATCGCGAGAAAGTGTCTTCAGACACTTGGATATGACAGAGGGAATGTGAGGGCAATTTCACACCTTCTTAGACTTGGTTAATGCTGTTTGAGAGGAACAAAAAAGATGGCTTTTCTGGTATTTTGTGACACTGCACATCACAGCCACTAGATGGCAATCTTCACACGTTTCCAAGCTTTCTGTTTTTTTTCAAGCCGTCTTGAGAGCCTGGAAGCAACTACTTATTAGCACAGGGAATAATTACGGAGGAGTCCTGTTTCATGTGATTCCCCTATAGACTTCGGTGTACGGAAATCTCAAAAAGTGGAAGGAAGACTGTCTCTCACAACAGTCCTAATCAGTTTGGGCCCTGTTCACACCCTTTAGTTGCACAGTAAATAACCATATTCATAAATATTCATGAGTTCATTGAATGTAACCAGGGTAAAAAGCAAAAACTATTAACATTATTCGGTCTTGAGCATAATTTATGCCCAAGCACCTCTGGTATACAAAGGAACAAACCCTTATTCCACCAGCTCTGTTTACTTGGTCATTAGCAAGGGTGAAGAGGGCACTCGCTGGAATTGGTTTTCCTTGTAGCAAAATTTCAACTTCCGTCATCCATTGTATGCAGAGAGCAACAAAGTAACAACCCCACCTTTGTGATGATATAGCACAAGAGGAAAGCAACAGGGGAGAATTGTAGGGCTCCAGCCCGCCCACCCAGTAACCTGACTTTAAAAGACCACGGATCACATTTAAAGAAAATAGTTACTGTTGTTTCTTTAAAAATCTGATTGAAGTGCATAGTAATGGTCTGTATAAACCATGTTTCCCCACTCAAACCTAGAAGCAGAGTTGGAAGAAAGGAATCACATGATACGATAATTGCTGGTTAATCCCGCACTTGGCAAGGTAGAAAATTCCAGAATCATGTCTTTTTCAAGTCCTCCAGTAAAACAATCTTCAGTTTTGTAACATATATAAGTAACACATAAAAGAATCTTTATGTTGGAATTGTAAGATGCTCGTCATTAGAAGACGCTCCTGCTTTTTTGGAGATGGGTCCAAAAGGGAGGGCGTACCACCCGTAATCTCCTGCATGTGCATGTTATTTACCAAGTAGTTTTTCTTCTGGACACATAATTCTACACTCAGGGAAAGAGGAGGGAACATTTATTAAGCTAAGTATTCCTCCTAAAATAGCTCATTAAATACATTTCACTACTTATAGGAAGAGTCTATTATTATCCCCAGTTTGGGGGTAAGGATCTGAAGTTTTAGAAGTCACATGGCTTACACGGACACACAGGGATGGAGTGGGCTGTCAAACCTCAGTATGTCTACTTTTGGAGCTGAAAAATTTTCAGTTATTTCAGACTGCCTTCCATATGGAGATTTGAGAAGATGTCCCTGCTCTTGTGGGGGTCATAGAGGAGCTGTAAAGCAGAACAGAAGGAAAGGTGCCATCTACGATGTCAGCATCCCTGAGGAGGGCCCCACTAAAAGGGCATAAAGTCCTGTCCATCCAGCATCACTGGGTGCAGTGTCTCTGGAGGGTTGGGGCCAAACTGCATTGCCTGTAATTCCGTGCCTCAGTGTCTTGCTCATGCTCTGACTGGACGGTTCTTCCCCTGACAGAGGTTACATCCTCCAGGAAGCCTTCTCTGATTCGTTCTTGCTCTTCCATGAGTAATTCATTGGCTTGCCTGTCTCACTGCTCTACCTTGCATCTTCTCCTGCTGCCCCTGTGCCGTGTGGTGTCGGGGGTTTGTTCACAGGTCTGTCTCCCTCCTGTGAGTTCTGTAGTCATCTCCGCACCAGCTGCCCCTGGTGCAGGACTGGCACACAGGAGTTCAATACATGTCTGCTGATGGATGCATGGATGCAGGAATGAATGAATGAATTTGTTCTGGTAGCAGACTGTAAGAAGGTGAGGCCTTTCGGAGACTGGCCTCCCTTTCTTCACGCACAATTCCACTCCACATCATAAAAGGACACGCGTATGGCTTTGTGCTTCCTCAGGTTTCCAGGAAGCACTACCTGGATAGGATCCATCTGACCTTATGCTTGGCTTAAATATTAAACTTAATTACTTAGGCTATTCCGAGGGAAGCGCTCAGCTGTCAAGGTGGCTCCCGACATACACGGGTTTTCAATTTAAAGTAATCTACAGTCATTAACTCTCCTTGCCTCGCCATAACTTTCATCAGGTTGAACGGCAGTGACATTTTAAATTGAAAAAGGAAGGGGTAGGGATGAGAGGGGCAGGAGGCTGTTGAGATGTGACCTAGTTGTCAAGAGCAGAAAAGACTGCATTAAAACTCACCCCTTTCCCACCCCCATACCATTCCCTTTGGGTTTTTAAAGACAAACTGGAAAGAAAACTGACCGGCCCTGAAGCTTCTTGATGTGACTTGTGTGGTCTATTTGGCTCTCAATGTAGAGTTGACTAAGCCCTTCCTCCTCTCCCCCCAAAAAAGAGAGGGAAGAATGGATTTACCTCAAGAAAACTCCATTTTCTCAGTGAACAAATGTTAGGAAGTTTCATATGGCATGCACATTTTGGAGGTCTGGGGCAGTGGTCAGAGATGGAGAGCCCAGATTGGAGCCAGCCAGTTCGCTCTTCTTCTCTGTCCCAGGACCTGTATCAGGATCCCTCTAAACCTATCCCATCAGCCGGAGAACTACAGCATTCTCTAAGCTGGCCATGCTACACAGCTCAATCTTAAGGTGAGGAAACAAGCTTGAGTGAACGTTGGTGATGGGCTGAAGGTCATTCAGCTGGTTCATGGCAGAGTCAAGACAGATCTGACACCCACCACTCACTCAACACCTCCGTCTGTAGGTGTCAGGCGCTTTTATGTACGTTATCTCCGTTCCTTACACCGAGCCAGGAGCATCAAATGTTGTTCTCTCCGTTGAGCAGAGGAAACTCAGAGAGGTCAAGCAGTTTGTGCTCATGATGTTTTGATGTACTTTCGTGATACAGATATTTTGAAACTGGTTATTTTTACATTTGCACCTCTACAGTGCTCTTGAAAACAAACCATTTAACTTCAGCTTTAAAAAACAAACTAATAATGAGCTTAGCAGATCTCTCACTTCATCCCTGCCCAGTGGTCCCATCCTTAATTAGACGAAGTTCAGGACTGGGGAGGCCATGGATGGAGTCATTTTAGGGGTTTTAGGGAAGGTCAAGTTGAGGATGAGCTCAGAGATGGAATGGTGCAGTTTCCTATTGTGCACTTTCCTCGATATTAAGAAACACAGAGAAGTACCATGATTTACTTTTAGACTGTTCCAGAATTTACTTCTCCTTTTCCTTACACCATGTAATCAAGGTCTCTGAATTCCTGAGATGGAACTCCTTTCATGGCAATGTTCAACTTCCTGCTTAGTATGTATTTGTTTCTCTCAGCACTCAACAAGGAGACCCTTGGAATAAGAGGCAGAAAAACCTTGTAATAATCCAGCAAGATCCAGATTCAACTGAGGTTGAGAGAGGTTAGTAACTTTTCCCAGGACATAAGGCTGCCTCCTCATAATCATGGTAGAGCCAGGGTGGCCTGGCTCCCAAGACCAGCGTCCCAATGGTTGTACTTCTCTCCTCTTTCTGACCAAGGCAAGGCATGAACTGTCTCCCTGCAGGCTGGACCTGTGTTTGGGCGCAGAAGCTGCACATTCTCAGATGGTCAGGCTGTGGGTACTTTCCTCAAGCTGTCCCATCCCCATCTTCATCTGCCATGAGGGTCTGTGCTGGACATTCTTTTGCCCTTCCAGACCCACTCTCCACCTTTCTCCATCCAGCTTTGTGCCCTGGGGAGGTCCTCTGTGGACCACACTGACAGGCTCCCTTGACCTAAGGCCATGGTGGGAGATGAAGAAGCTAGAAGAGCTGAGGTCAGGTATTTATTCTCTGGCCATCTCCCAGCCAGGTCACTGTGGGTTGGCTATGTTCCTTGTCAAAGGCCACAGCTCCCATTAGAAAACCCTCTGCTATCCCCTCCTCCAGGTTCTAGGAATGGCTTTCTCCCTTTTTCCCTTTGAGCCTCTATGTGGTAATGGCTCCTTCACTTTACTTGCCCTGGGACAGAGTACTCTTTCCTTAAAGAGTTTCCTTAAACCACACCTTTGCAAATGGTTTCTTGGAAATTCCTCGGACTCTGAGTGTGCCATCCATTCTCTGCCAAGACACTATTTCCTCTTCCTTCTTTACTATTTCCAGGTGGTTAAAAGTTTCAACCAATTATTTATTCAATCCATTATTTAAAAGAGACTTAAAAAAAAAAAGATATCATCATAGATCTTAATTTCTTGAAGAATTTTGGGAGTTTGCTAAACTGTGATCTGCCGCCTTCCTTTTCCTGGTTTGCAAATAGCAGATTTCACAAAACGGTGGCCCCGGAACTCTAAATTCACTCCCTGACTTTACCAAAAAATGACATTTTTTTGCTGAATCAAAAGAAAATGGAGGAACTTAAATATGCCATATGTTTTCCCCAGTGGAACTGAGTGACAATGAGTCTGCCGTGGGCACAGGCAGAGTTGTGCTAGGAGGACCATGGAGAAACCTCTGAGGTCGATTTAAAATTCCTCTCTGAGAACTGCCAGAGTCTGGTTGGCAGAACTGGACCTGCAATTTTCTAGGTGACTCTGGGGACCGGATAAAGCCCTGGAATTAAAAAAAAAAATGAGTTTATCTTCCGGAGAGACTGCAGCTAGACAGCTCTGGGGTTGCCAAGAGATGGGAGGCGAATAGATCAAGGGTGTCATAGGGGATGAAGTATTAATGTCCAATTACCAGAAATAGGAAGAAAAACCATTTTTCATATTGTGTTACTAGGTGACCAGATTACTCATTAGCTAAACTAGGATATTTTTTCGTAGGACAAGGGTGTTTAATTACTCTGGGGCAACATATATAGACTGGGACTGAACCTGGAAAAAGGGAGGTTGGGTCAGAAATTAACAGAGGAATGTCTTCCTCAAGATTCCTGCTTCTGCTCTCCTGTGCCCTGCACCCCCCGCCCCCGGCCTGGTGAAGGAGGTGGGATGTGTTCATTAATCTACTATTTTATTTACTCGTCACAAGAAGCCACGGAAGAGATGAAGCAGAGACCGAGGTGAGTCAGTGATGTGAGGCCTGCCGATGGTAGAGGCAGGCTTCCCACATGGCTTGTCTGCTTTCAGAGCCAGTCCTTGTTTCTCGACACTATCAGAGCCCAGCAATGGATGGCATGTGAGCCAAAAGGGATGGTGAGCAAAGCACTAACAGGTATGCTTCCTTCTTCTACCTTCTCTGGGAGAAGGCTTACCAAAAAAAGCAGGTGGAAACTCATGGATTGGAGCCAAGGGAAATCTTCAGCTGAAGACTGGCTTCATTTAATTACACTCTACCTGTAGGTTTTGTGAGGCTGACACCCTGAAATCTCTCTCAGGTTGTACAAGACAAACATGGCAGCCAGTGCACACGGATACGCACGGCTGGGTAAATTCACACAGGTGAGCACCATCATAAAGCAATGACTGCATGGACCAGGAGCTGCCACCATTCCTCAGAATGGCTCCACTTGTGTTTGGAACATTCCCTGAGGCTGCGGGTGGCTCTCTTACCACCACACCCACAGAAGCTTCTTTCATTTTGGTCTCCGACATTCTAATTAAGAATATGCATCTCTTCCACTCTCTCCACTCCTACCTCTCTCCTCCTTCCAAATTCAGCAGATCTGTGGGTCCAGGGTTGTCTTAACAACCATAACTCGATCCTGATGTCAGTCTCTTATCCAACTGCTTCCAGCTTACTACATCGAGAATTTCCCCAAATCCCCCTCCCCTGAATTTGGCTTCTGCTGATTATTTGTTATTCGAAATCTGTCTTATGTGTCCACACTTAATTTGGTTTTGTTTGAAATTACTGATAAGTCCACGCAGTCCTGGAACATTTATGTGAAACCTCAAAATCCTTAACAACATATGTGACCTTGTGGTTAGCATAGGTGGGCATAAGCTCAATATTTTGCAAGCACTATCTGACTTAATTTTTACTCCAATCCTATACAGTCCCCCAATTTGCAGAAGATGAGGCTCAGAATGACCAAGTAACATGGCCTATATCACAGAGCTGAAAGAGTTCAAACCCAGAACTATCTCCAAAGCCCCTGTTTTCAACTATGATACTATACTGTAAAGAATATCAATATTTTTATCTCAGGATAATACAGTGGGGAGGAAAACCACCATCACTGGATTAAAGCTGGGAGGGCTTCTGAAGATAATAAAATCCAAATACCTTATTGTATAGATGAATGGAAGTCGGTGTGACGAGGGCAAGCAACTTTTTCCATTGATAGAGTTGGTGTAGAAGAAGGGGGGGATTGATTATTCAGTATCCATTCTCGAATTCTTCCTAAGGGAACCTTACTTTTGTTTAGGTCTTCTCTATGTGATCATGTATTTCAGGGGAAGCTGGCCCATCCTCAGTCCTAGGGGATGAGTCATGACTGGTCTAATCCATCAGGATGATCTCATTCCCCTCACATTGACTGGATTACACAGGGCAGATGACACCACTTTAGCCAATGACATATGAGGAATCCACTGAGGGTCTTTGGGGAAGGTTTCCTCACTTCTAAAAAGAGCTGCAGGAAGACACCTGACGATATCTATGAACCTCAGGCAATTCTGATGGAGGGAGAGGAGCTATGGACACTTCCATTATTTACTACTTACTGGGTCAATTTTCTTACTAGGTCTTTCCGGAAACTATCTCCTCTTCTCAGAACAAAATAGCAAGAGAGGTTTTATCGTATTCATTCACAGATGAGGAAACTCAGACTTAATAGCAGTTAAGTCGTGTCGCCTGGGTGGCTCAGTTGGTTAAGCATCTGCCTTTGGCTTAAGTCACGATCTCAGGGTCCTGGGATCGAGCTCTGCATCAGGCTCCTTGTTCAGTGGGGAGTCTGCTTCTTCCTCGGCCTCTCCCCCTCCCACCACTTATGTTCCCTCCCTCTCTCTCTCACTCTCTCTCAAATAAATAAATAAACAAACAAAATAGCAGTTAAGTCATTCAGTTGTTAATTAGCAGATTCAGGATACAAGTCCAGAAACGTATGGCTTCAAACTGATCATGCTTTGAGGTAGCTCTTTTCATACTCGAATAAATAGATTTATGTTCATCTCCAAAAGGACATTCCCCTCTATGTGCACAGTGGAGTGAGGTTCTGAGTCTACAGAGCCCTGCACCCTCAGATGCTTGTCCAGTGGGGTCAGACGGTCCCTCCAGCTGATACCTCTGTCTGATGGTCTGCTGAAATGGCAACAGCCTAGACGTGTGCGTGTGGTCATAGAGGTGCAAATCATTCCATATGGCTGGCTTTGGGGACGTGACTGGGACGCTCCTTTTGTCTTTAATGTCTTGCTGTCAACTTGAATCACCTGGAGATTTTAGCATGAGTTGACCATGGTTACAGCGAACGGTAGAAAACATCAAGTGATTTGTTGTTTTGTACAATTGAAGCAATTGGTCTGTTTGCTTTCTTGGCTGACTTAATTCAGCTGACCAGTATATGACCAATTTTACTTCTTTTAGAAAAAGCCATGCAAACCTCTCCAAATAGAGATAAAAATGCCTGCCTAACAGGGTTGCAGTACGAATCCATGAATTCATGTCCCTAATATAGCTTCTGTCACATGGTAAGAAACAGAACATGCTAGTTCCCTAATTCCCCATTTTCCTTCCTGCTTCCTTTAAATCTTTGCTCTATGACCATCTTCTCAATGAGATAATATGAGGTTAAAGAGGAAGATATGATTCAGATTGGAACAGGGATTATGGGCAGGCTCTGGAGAAGTGAGATTTCAGCTGGGAGTTCACAATGAGAGGCATTAGCTGGAAAATGGCAGGGGTAAGAGTATTTGGGAAGGAGGACGTACAGCATGTGCCAAGATGCCAAGACAGGGAGCCATTGGCATATCTCTACCTAAAATGATCATTGTGGGGGCCCCTGGGTAGCTCAGTTGGTTGAACATCTGCCTCTTGGTTTGGGCTCAGGTCATGATCTCAGGGTCATGAGATCAAGCCCCGCATCAGGCTCCGGGCTCAGTGTGGAGTCCGCTTGAGAGCCTCTCCCTCTGCCCCTCCCCCATCTGCATGCCCATGCACACGCACGTGCGCTCTCTCTCAAACAAACAAATCTTTAAAAAAATAAATACAATGACCATGGTGGTGGGGCTGTAACGAGCCAGGAAGAAAGCGGCATGAGATGAGGCTGAAGATAAAAGCAGGATCAAGTGCCACAGGGCCCTGTAGGCCACGTTCTGCATTTCAGATTGCTCCCTAATTAACAGGGCAGCCCAGTGCAGACTTCTAAGCAGAAGAGTGATCTGCTGCGTGGAAGACAAACTGGAGAAAGGCAGGCATGAAAACGGAGAGCAGTTCGGAGACTTTTGCAGCGGTCCAGATGAGGGCTGAGGGCTTGAGCTAGAGCGATGACAGGGAAGACGGCGATGAACGGGCATACTTGAGACATATTTTATAGAAGGGAAAAATATGGCTCGTTGATGGATGCAGAAGGTGAGATGTGGGAGGCCCAAAGGATCCTTGGCAGTTTCTGGAATGAGTAACTGAGTGGACGGAGGCGTCATTACCCAAGATGTGAAGCACGGGAGGAAAAGCAGATTTAGGAGAGAAGATCAAAGGTTCAGTTTTTGACAAGTTAAATGTGAGACGCCTGTAGGATATCAAGCGGGGATGTCAAAACGGGAAGGTAGACATATGGTTCTGGAGCTCAGAAGAGTCTGCGTAGAAATACAAATTTGCCAAAATAGAGGCTATTTGAAGCCATTATTGTTGTTGGCTGTAGTGTTTTTTGTTTTTTTTTAAATGTCTGGCTGACCTTGTACTAGTTTATTTGGCTTCTCTTTTAAATACCTCAACCTATGGTTCTTGTTACATCTTTTAGTCTATCTTAATTATCCACTTTGATGGTTTCTTTCTAATTACCTTGTAAAGGCAGAGCACTGCAATAGAAAGATGTAGATTCTGACTATTTGTGTGCCTTGGGCAAATCACTTAGGATCTCTAGGTATTAGTTTCTCATCTGTAAAAGAAAAGTATTGGTATTGGTTGTTTTCAGTTTAAAAAAAATCTATGATTCAGTAATCTAAGAATTACCCATTAAGGTATGTCTATTTTTCTAAATCCACAAAGGATTCATGGTTGGACCACTGAGAAATTAGATCTGATTAGATCTTGAAGGACATTTGGAAGTCCACATCATGTCCAGTGATTAGGAGTTAAACCAAACACTGCTAATGACAATCTCAGGTACCACTGCTATAATTCAAACAGCGTTTCTTCTGCACTTGAGGATATAGCATATAGAAAAAAAGTGGAAGCTCAGACATTGATTCATCAAAATAACATCACGTTTTAATCCAAGACAAACTTGTCTTATTGCAAATTCCTACCGGAACGGGCACTCTTCAAGTGAACTTAGGAGTAATGCAAATATGGTGAGTTCTAGTAGGTGTAATAGCCTGGATTATGGACCACAGGACATGTGTAACCGCATTTCTTCATATTCTTCAAGGTAAAGCAATACAAAGCATCAACACAATCGGCACTTTTCCTTACCTCGGTGACGGCAAAGCTCCTCTTTCCGCAGGGAACCACCTTGTACCACTTGTCATGCAGCACATCCATAAGCCCGTGTGACTTGTACTGACTGATTAGCTCCGAGATATTGGAGGTCAGTGGAGAGTTGGGTGGGAGACCAATGCCATAGCCTAGAAGAAAATATAATCTTGGGTCAGCTTTTCACCTGAGAGGATCCTAGGAGGGGCCACCACACTTGTGTGAGATTGCCGTCAGCTCCGGTACCAAGGGTCGGGTGAGTTTTCAGCATCTTTCCTTCAAAGGACTCAGGGATGTCCAAAGTATGATTACTATGTATCTGCTGCCTTTCTGAGTAGAAGAGATGAATCTGGAAAGGAGAGGAATGGGCTGCTCACTGTGTTCCAGTGGCACATTGTATTCCAAGATAATTTTGAGAAGATACCTTTTGAGACCTTTACCGGGACTAGGATTCCCTATCCACCTCTCCTAGAACCCCTCCTCTGAACCTTCAACACACAAAACTGGATTAATTATAAGCTCTGGTTTATGACATTCTCTCATTATTGGTCATATATGATCCTTTTTTACTTTTATTTTGTCAGTTTTTAATAATTATTATTAAATTGTATATGAACATATGATTTAGCATGAGAATTAAAACATCCACAAAAACTTGACCAAAAAAAAGAGTCTGGTAAGAGCAAGTGTTGGAGAAGATGTTGGTCCATAAGATCACGTACACGTTGCTTCTGCAAATACAAATTGATATGACCATTGTGGAAAATAGTTTGCTATTGTTTTGTACAGCTGAACATTTATATGTTCTAAGACCAGTAATTTTAAGTACATTCCTAAAGAGCTCCTCTACAACCATACCAGGAGATATGTACCAGAATGTTCTTAGAGGCACTGTTCATAATAGCAAAAATTTGGAAACAACCCAACTGTTCTTTGACCAGAGAATGGGTTAATAAATTGTGGCATATTTACAAAATTGGAATATTATATCGTGTGAAACATATAAACTAGAACTACATGGGATAATATGGATAACTCCCAGCAATACTGAGTAAAAAAGAACAGTCCCAGAAGATTACAGCATGAATCCATTGCGTAAATGTAAACACATTCGAAACAAAATAGTATATTTTTAAGAATTCATACGCATGTGGCAAAAGTACAGCTAGAAGAAAATCAAGGAACTAATAAGTCAAATATCCAGGATAGCAGTTAAGGCAAGGCAGGCAGGGGAAAGGATGACGGCGGAGCACAAAGTGGATATAATGTGTTGTCAGAGTGTTATTAACCGGCTTGGACTATGTATCTTCGCTCTGTGTGGCTTTACTTCCTTTCCAAACTGTTAATTCACTGTTAAGCTCTTTGATGAGCCATGTGAGAGAGCTAATTAACTACATATTGTCTTTAGCTATCGGACAGCATAGTCAAAAAACGATGTTTTGCCTTCAGGATGATTGAGGAAGATAAATTTAAAAGTATAGCTTGTTCTTTTTTCACTGATAAAGATTAAAAGGCTGTCAAGAATTCAAAGATACTTCATGAAAACAAATACTATAATTATTCTATCTTAAAATTTATTTTCAAGGACATTAGTTTTCATTCCGTTTTTTACTGTGGATACACAAATCCTTTTTTTAAAAAAATGAGGCTTGAGATGTGTTTATAACCAATAAAAGGGAAGAAATAAATAACGCAGAAAACATTTTTGAGTTTTACGGAGCTGTATGGTTTTTCCCCCTGATAACTGTGTTTGTTCCCTAACAATGGCAAGTCAGGGGAGTGATGACAATGTCAAGAGCATGATTAGAATTTTCCATTCAAAGAGCTATTTTGAGTGCCTACTTTGTGCCTAGTCGTTTTGGCTTGAAAAGCAAGACCGACAATAAAAGACTTTACATAGGCAGTCTGTTCTTCTGCTGATGTTATCATTAAATAACATTTTTTATAATGGGTAACTAACCATAAGGAAGTAGCCAGTTTTCTTTAGAAACTTTTATTATAATGAATGCTATTGACAACTCAGTTGCAAGTTCATTCTTTCAGTACTTATTTACATGTCAGCACAACACTAGTCATGCACATAATAATATTCAATGACTTACTGACTCATGCATTCATCATTTACTAATTCATTCATTCATTCACTCATTCATTCAACAAATATTTATTGAGTGAATAGGCACTGTGTTAAGTAATCAGGATTTAGCAGTGAGCAAGGCAGAAACGTCCCTGCCATCACTGAGTGTACATGCTATTATTAGTTATTACTGCCCTATGTAATGATTATGTCATTACAAGTGAGATAAATAGCATGAGAGAGAAGAACTGGGGCATATATAATATATAGTAGGAGGACCTGGAACTATCTGGTGGAAGTGGGTTGATCTTCAGGATAACTAGACCAGGTTTGCTGAATATTACTGTATTTTCCCCCCAAGGCAATAATTTTCATCAACAATTTCTAATAGGTATTGAGAGAGTACCATATATTACGCGTTATAATAAACTTTGTATGTACCTTAGCCCATGTTGTAGATCACGCAGGAGACTAAGAGTGTATACTAGACTGCAATGTGGAGTTGAGCTAAATCCCTCTGGAAATTTAATAACAATAACTAGAATGTATTGAGTCCTACTGTGTACCAGATAATATTCCACATGTGTCTAGCCCCTATATGAACTTACGTGTGATACGTATTACTTTAGGACTTAAAGAGTGAATAAGTAACCTGCCCACGGTCACACAGCTCATAGGTGGCAAAGTTAGCATTTCCAAGTAGGTCTAAAACCAATGCTCTTTATACTATGTCCAGAATAGCATGTGACCAAGACAAGGGAATACTTGGCCTATTTCCTCCCCTTCAATACAGGCTCTACCACTACAATCATATTGATGTAATCTCCCCCAAATGGGCAATTCGGTAAAAAACCACAATCATCTAAACTGATGGTTTGTTTTCCGCAGACAAAATATATATTATTCATGGGCAGATTTTGTTTATAAACTTTTCAATAAGTTGTGGCAATATAGTGTAAGTATAGCCCTACCTGGTACATGATTATACATAGATGAGGAAATTAACTGGCGACAACACCCCCGGACTATATTGTTTCTTCTAAAAATCGTCTCAAAGCCAACAATTCCAGCCCAGCTTAGTGTAATGGCAGAAATGTTTTCATTTCTCATTTGATATGCATTCATTGCACACCTATTCATCTATTCATTAATTCCACCAACATGTGTTGAAGGCTTATACTCTGTGCCAGATACCCCACCGAGGGCTAGAGAGGTTTCCAAGTTAACTCAGACACCGATTCTACCCTTATGAAGCAATGGGGTCATGGGGGCATGAGGCAGACATAAATAACTACACAACATGGGAGAAAGTTACAGGACTTTTCTGGAAAACAAGACAGATGATGCATAAATTCAATAAAGGTCAAATATGAAAACTAGATGCAATGAGGAGGATGGATAAAACTCTATGGAGCTCAGAGGAATGAGAACTTGCTACCCGATGGGAGGACGAGAGGAAGCATCTTAGATTGATTCCTGATAGTGGCATTTGGGGTAGATGAGACAGAAATACATGATATAAAGTTTAAGAAGCTGAAATTAATACTTTTGATAAATCTATATATTCTAAGAACAGAATTTTGGCACTACAACAAAAGTATTACAAATGCCTTAGGGAAAAGCTATGTTGAAGTTGCAGGGACATTTATAAAAAATTGCTACATAGGAAATAATAAATATTAAATCACTCTACTCCATCACGTCAAGGTTAATTTGCAATTGACTGCTAAAAATAGATTACTGTCCTTTTAAATTTTCTATTTTAATACATATATTGAGTATTGACATTTAAATGATTATTAGAGTCAATAATAATTATTATGAGCTAATTAAAACAAATTATGCATATAGAACAAGGGGAGAAATTTCTCATAGGGAAAAAAGTTATGTGGTGATTAGATGAGGTATTTGTTAAAAGACATAAAAATCCATTTTATTCAGAAATATAAAATAGTAAAACCTTGAAGGTTTCATTTCTGTCCTTCTCTTTATCAGTTGCTTTTCAAATTTGATTGTGTTCATTGGTCAAAGAATTCTTATTTTTAAATTGCTGACTCAACCTAGCAGCCTGAGTTGCTTTCATTATCATTAGAAACGTGGCTTTGCAATAAAGGCGAGGTTGACTATTTTGTGGTTGATGGATGAAGCAAAATGGAATCCTTCAACCCTAAAGATGAAGGCATCAGGCACCCTGGAAATTGGATACAGCTTAATAGCCCAAGAGAACAATTTTCAGAACAGAATTCTGATTTTTTTTCCCCATGGATAAATCAGCTTTACTCCGCTAAGAGTGGGGGAAATATATTTTGGCTAGCAAATGTATAGTTAGAAATTCATAGACTAAAAGAATCTTCCTGAAATGTAGTTGGGTAATAGATATTTTGAAAATGAGATCCTAGATAGGGTTAAAAAGGCTTCAGGAAAGAAAGATTAATTCATTTTTTGCTGTCTGTCCTTGGAATACCACATTTAGCTACTCTGGGGCAACGGTTGAGAACATATTGTAATAGTCCCAACTGTAAAGTAGACTTTAAAAATGGGGTTCCCTTACCCCCAGCACATGAGAGTGGAGAGAGAAGTGTGTGGGAGAAGCTGAGATATGTGACGGCTATCTATCCTGGGATAATTTTCTAGGGACTCGGTCTCAGTCTATTCATTCAATATACCAAATAATAATAATTCACTGGGCACTCTGTGCTTGTCCACGCTTCACATGGATTACTTCACTTAACCTTCACAACTCCACTCTAGATGTGGTATTCATAGATCCCTTATGCAGATGAGGGGCCTGAAGAAGAGATGAGACGACTCGCCCCATGGGGCACAGTGAGTAACAGCAACCGTATTCTCACCCAAGCACTCGGACTCCAGAGATAGTGCTCCAAGCACTGTGTTAAATAATTAGTGGGAAGCAAGTAAAAGAACAAACTCAAAAACAGGCAAAGGTCTCTGGCAGAAAGGTCACAAATCATTACTGCGCTCTTCCATTACTCTTTCTTCCCATTTGACCTTTATTGTCAGCTAACTCCAATGCATAAATTGGGGACATGTCTTCATTTATCTGAACACTTTCTTTTTTTCCAGAGCACACGATACGTCTTTGTGTCCCTGGTGTGTGGTATTTACTACGACGAAAGACTTTCCACATGCTTCTGAATTCTGAAGAGTTTCGGTTTGCTGTGCTGAGCCCTCAGGAAAAGGTTTCAAACTCAAAGTGGAGCCACTGGCTCACATTGGCCTCACCTTTACCTTTGAAGCCTAAATAAATGCAGAACGGGGGAGCTGGGAGGGGTGAGCAGTTGTCACGAGCAGCTGGTGTGATATCAGTACCATATAACGTGAACGTACATTCAACATGAAGGAACCAATGGACTCGCCCTTCCCTCCTAAGTTCCTGAAGCCATGTAAGCACCTGGGAAAGTACATACAGATATCAGGGTCCCTTGGTGAACTCCATCAGTCCGTGAATTAGATACTTCTTTCAAATTTAACATCATGAGTTACGTAAGAGGTAATACATCATCTATTACGTAACTGTTATTACACAGCAGCTACAGATACCTATATGAAATACTCCTATAAGCTAAAGGGTAAGAATTGTTCATGAATTGCTTTCATGACATTTTTATGCCTCTAATGTCTGGTTAATTAATAAGTCCACACTTTTATAAGTTCAAGAAACATAAATGTTGTCAAAGCATATACTATTTTTAAAAATTTCATCGAGAGAAATATTTCCTAAAAATTTATGAGATTAACATTGTTTTTAAAAAAAGCAGTGATCAAGACTTTTACTAGTATTTCTATCACACTGTTGTTTATAACTTGTACGTATCCTCCCTTTATGTTTCATCAAGTTCTGTTTTCAGGCTGTGAACTTGGTGGCAGGGGCAGTACTGAATTAAATTTCCTGATTTGCACCTCACCCAGAATAAACCAGCGGTGGTTTTTTTAGAATAAACCAACAATGAGGAGAATGCTTTCTATTCAAATCTGTGGTCTTTCTGTTCTCTTGTAGAGAGAGCTCTTTCATGCGCCATTTTGTGCTTATCCCCTTTGAAAACAATGTGGTGTGTGGAGATGAGGGGAACTGTAAGACACTGAGTCTCAGGAGCACAGATGGAAATGTAAACAGGAAACCAGTGGGGAGTTAATTGTGTGGCATCTGGCACTGGGGTCTAGCAGAGGCAAACAAGCCATCTCACCGCTGTCTTTTGACAAGATAGGGTTGCCCCCTGAAGACAAAGGTGGAGAATGGAGTCCCTCATTCTTATGCCCTCGACAAATGATTCATTGTTAGTAACTGCTAAAGGCAGAAGGGACCTCAATTACCCAGTACATCTAGGACAGAAAAAAAAATGTAACATTTTTTCCACATCCCCAGATGCCATAAAAAAATGGGAATTTTTCCATTGTTACATCAAAATGGGGTTATATAATAAATGTTCTTTTGGTTTTCTTGCCTTTTCTTTTTCTTCTTCCTTTTTTTTTTTTTTTTAAGACTTTTCTATCTCAGATTGTAGTTTTAATAGAGGACAACTACCACTAAATCTCTCTCTTCCTGAGTTCTATCCCTGGTTCAGGTGGAGGTCACTTTGCCTGGAGAAAAGATTGATTTCTCTTAGGAGAAGGCTCAAAGAAACAACATCAGCTCTTACATTCTCATTCATCACAAAAACAAAGACTGAAGTAAAAAATTTGCTGATATGTTTAGGGGAGACAGAGACCAACTGTGACTGGGAAATTGGAATCAGGATAGTTTTGATACACTAGTTCACATACGGAAAAGCAGAGTTTTCTGGAAATAGGACTTGGGCACCCTCATGGGATTGTTTCAAGTCGAAGTGTTTCTGACAAGTGAGCACGGCTGTCTTGAGAGCCAGCATGTACTGTCAGAGAAGGGAAGCTGGGAACTGGGAGATGTGAAATTTGCTGGTTCAAACTATCAGCTCCATATTTCAGCTGTTGTCCAGAATTAAAGGCGCAACTGACAAAGCAATCCTTCTTTGGCCCTGAAGTTTGATTGATTGGTTGATCAAGTTGGGAACAAAAATTTGCTGCCAGTGGGGGAGAAAAGCAAACTTGAAGTCCCAAACAAGGGTTTGTTTAGGACTCTTAAAGGTTACTAAGGTAGAGAAGGAGATTTCTTTTTCTATCGTTTTCCCACCTAGTGGAAAAAACATTTATTTAGGAACCATGAGATTTGGATTCTAATTCCAGTATTATCATTTAATTGTGTGATTATGAAAAAGTGATGTAATGTCCGTGGGCTTTGTCGTGGATAAAGGAGTAGACTGGATTAGATCAACATTGAGGTCCTTCCGGTTGTAGAATGTGATCACTCTAGTTTTTGCATCAGATTCATTACAGGAATTAGAAAATACAGATTAAATTAAAATTGGACTCCCCATTTGTTACACTGTACCACCATTCTCAGATATTGGAAGCAGCATCATCTGGGTAACAACGTTTATTGTTGTTTTTCGAACAATTGGATAAATAAATTTTTATGGAGTCGGTGAAAAATAAATTCCTAGCTTCAGCAACTTAATAACTTAAGTGCTTATGAGTTGAAAATGAAAACGAGGGAAGATGAATAGCTTTTTACCTGTGACTCTGGCATTTATGACTTGCTAGGTTGGCAAACCGAGCGTATCCTGAGTCAAAGTGAATCAAGAGTGACTGGCTCATACCTTCTATAGCAAATGGCTTCCCCACGGTGAGAAGTTTGCAGTCAGCATCTATTGACACTTCATAATCCAGAAGGGCTTTGTCCATGATGAAGGCGTCTAGTTTCTCTGGATCATTCCTATATTTAAGACCAAGAGAAGAAAAGAGAAAAATGATTCATTAATAGACAGAAAGGTTGACAGCTGGCTTTTGTTTAGGGGACAGAAACCTGGAAAGAAAGGGCAGCACAAGCTAGGTAACTGCTGACTCAGCCTTGTTGACATCTCGCTGACCCATGGAGAACAGACCAGGGGAAAGAGACACTCTTCTAAGACAGCATGACATCTTTCCAATGGGTTTATCTACCAGTTCCTTTTATTGCTTCTAAATCCAACAATAAAGCCGGAGTGACTGAATTGAATGGGAAGGTTCATTTCTTTTACGTTAACTGAGTGACTCGTTTGTGCGAAGCACTATATTGATTGTTTTCCACACACTGTATCACTCGTAAGGCTGTGAGGTATTACCCCATTTTAGCAGATGAGGAAATTGAGGCTCAGAGAGTGAAAGTAACTGGTTCCAGGTTATATGGCTAGTAAGTGTTGGAGTCAGGTGGATTCATTAATCAATATGTGGAAATTTTTATTTCTTTCTGTCATGATCACTATCATATTCCTCAGAGATCAGGGGTCATTTCATATTTAGGAATACATATTAAAGAAATACAAATACGAGATCTAGCAGTCCTGGGGAAAAGGGAGTTGAGATGTCTCTTTAAAGTCCATGGGCTAGCCTTCATTAACTGGAAGCAGAAGCACAGGTAATAGATCTTAGTGATCTGCTTTATTAAATATCTCCAGAGATTCATGTTTCACTCCTGTTCTAGGAGGCGACTCAGGCAGGAATCACTTAGGATAGGTGTCTCCCTGGCCTGCATCAGTGAACCAGACGTGGACTGGGCTCAAGATGCCAGCAGATACCTTGTGCATCTTCCATGCGTTCTCCCCACTTTTAAAACGTAGCCAAAGAAATGGTCCAGAGGAAGGTATGTCTCAGCACTGGCTGAGGTCCCAATTACAAAGGAGGCAAGGAAGGGGGAGTCTTAAAAGGAACCCTTTAAGGTGTATGCAATGACTCTTGTTTTCAGCCACCTCAAATCCTTTTTGGAAAGATGTAGGACATACAGCCATTTAAGAAAGGCTTTCCGACCCTCAGGGCTGTCCAAACATCTTGGCAAAGAGAACAACTCTTCTCTTTTCCATCTAGACTCAGTCATTCCTCTCTCAGGGCCAAAAATGAGTCTATTGGAATTCAATAGAGTGGAGTGGCCTTAAACGCAGAATAGAACATGGCTAGGGCCCATCAAAAATCTAAAAAAGAGACACCCTTAGACATTCATCCGTGGGAAGGAAGTACATATTTACATGGATGGCTTTGTGTGGGCCACGCATGGACACAGAGTAAATAGGTCCACTTCCCTTCTGGATGCCAGGGACCATTGCTTCCTCTTTCTACTCTTCCAGCCTATTCAAAATGCATTACCTTTTCCAAGGGTATTGGATTGAAGTCATAATGAGACCTGTGTTTAACTTTAACCAAAATAAAAAACATCTCTCAGCTCCACAGCTGTGGGAAGCTTCAGAAAGGGTTGAAGATGTGAACTGTCTCCTAGGAGCTGATGATGAGGAACCTTAATGGAATCTTGGCAATAAAATAAAAATAAGGCTGAAAGATGGTTCTCCAATAAAAGTTTTACTGCCACAGTAATAACATGTACCTTGGGAGCCACACAGCAACTAGTCACCATTTACCAGTACTCCGCAAATATTTGAGATAGCAATAACAAGAGAAAAAAATTGGGGTTCAGTTTTTCTAAGCAGTAATTACTGAGGTCCGGTCTCAGTGGTATCCTTATATAATTACTCCTGATTTTGGGCTGCAAAGTGAAGTTAGTTATGACAGGTCCCTATTGTACAGGAAGGCAAGAAGCAATTAGCTCACAGACTCCCATGGGGCCCTGAATCACTAGTGGGGAAGTGGCTGGGTGTGATCCAGGTAAAAGCAGCTTCTAGACTGGCTGAATCATCCTTACGGTTGGCAGGGCCCCCAATTGTTTCTCCCATTATAGAATCATGTTCTGCCTTTTTGAGAATCCACTTAATAATACATTTACCACAAAATAATACATACACCACAATAACACATATAGTCCCAGGCGACTCTGGAAGTGTGTTCTGCAAGCCAGGGCTCTGGGAGGCCAGGGGGGTATTATAAGGACTGTGGTTTCTTGGAGTGGTGGCCTCGAGTGTAGGCAGTGACTGGGGCCAAACATGAAGAGAGATGCCCAAAGATAAGAAGTCAGAGGGCATGAATGGTTAAGTGCTGCCTATATTCCAATGTCACCTCCACCAGCGAATCACCTGGGGAGCTTGCTAATATGTAGTTTCTGGGATGGGGCCTGGCAGTCTGCATTTCTCACAAACTCCCAAGTGCTAATGGGAACATGGATGCTTCTGGAACATGGACTATTCTTTGAATGTCAAGGACCTACTTTCTGTTATGGTTCCTAGACTGGCCTGCAGCAGAGATTGATTCTAGAGACCTGATTCTAGTCCTGACGCTGCCACTTGCTGGTTATATTACCACAGACAAGTTGCTTCTTTAAGGTCTAAGCTTCTTCATTGGTGCCTGCTTTTCTAACGACTTCATCTCTCCGGGCTACAGTGGGGACAACTCTGAGTACTGGGGCCTTCTCAGGTGAAGCCTCCAGAATAAATGAATACCCTGAGTGGAGTGGAACTGGGGACTGCCCAGTACTGGTGCATCTCGCTCTTTTCACCCTGCCAGAAGAGCCTGGTTCACAGCGATTACTATCTAGCGGGGAGCCACTGCCATGAGTCTGCCTGAAGGAGAGAATACAGAAGAGAAGCTGAAAGGCAAAGGAGCACTGAATTCTGTGTTAGAGAGGGACTCTAACATTTTAATGTTCTTGCACACCCAAAAGTGCCATTTCATAGCGCAAAAGTAGCATTTCATCCTACATACCTTTGCAAATCTGAGAGCACAAGACTTCCTCTTTAGACTCTATAAAAGTCCATAAGGAGTTTTAGGGTCCTGTCACCAGAGCTCTTGAGAAACATTAGCTCTATGTCACATGCAATTATTTATTTGCTTCCCTTCTTTCCTCAAAGAGAATTTGAGGTGCCAAGTCTGTCTGTCCATTGGGAAGATTACTGTGGTTGACCACAGATGAGCCAGTTTCCTGGGGCTGCATGATTTTAGGGATTGGAGGCTTGAATGTATGTCATTGTCTGAGACTATCAGGCACAAAGGAGAGGACTGCTCACCCTCACACTGTGCTGCTTATCAGGAGCCATTCATTCCCTTCTCCCAGGCAGACTAGATGCACAGATCCATAACGGCACCACCCTCCTTTGCATTCAGCTTCGCTGAATTACAGGCTCTGATAATCTGCCATGGCAATGTGATTGCTCTTGATTGCTTCTCATAAATCCTGATGAGAAGGATGCAGGCATGGGAATCGCTGCCTTTTATCTTATTTCCTTTCTACAGGAAATCTCTAAGATAAATTCCATTTCCTTGTGGCAAGAGGAGACAGTCCATGGGCTTAGAGATTCACTGTGAAGGAAAGGGTTGCTTTGGGACACTTTATCCTCTGGCCACATTCCCTGAGTGTTTGATCATTTCAGCACCATTGTTTTCTCAAGTGATGTCAAGCCAACATTTACTTCCCCCACCATCTGCTACACTAATGACCCCACTGGCACTTTGAGCAAAGCTACTGCCAACTGGGGACGATGCAGGTAACTAGTAATCTAGGTCACATAATTAAATGCACACTATTCCATACTGCCTTCTCGATCTCACACAGTGTAAGGTATTACTGAACACACAGTAGGTATATTTAGCTGTCATTTTAAAAAACCAACAAATACTATATATTAGTGGCTAAAACTTCTCTTTCGGTGAGAACTTTCTGGACCCAAGAGGTTGACACTCACTTCAGATACTCCACTCCGTCAGGGGTGGCTGGTACATTGTACCTTCTCATATACTCATGCATCTCTGGGAAGCTTTGCCTCACATAATCTTCAGCACTGCTTTCCCGGACAGTTCCAAAGCGAAAGCCTTGAGAGGGATGATGTAGCTATGAGGGAGAAAGAAATGTCTTTAATACAAATTATTCTTAGGATTGTTTTCAAAAATTTCCTCTTCCATCACTCTTTGGAATCGAATAGTGATTTAGAATTTTTCAAACACTCAGCATCATAAACACATACACTGAAATGTGCAGATATGGACATACTCTTTCATACCCCAGCTTTCACGCAAGTAAGTATTCCATCTTCAGAAGAAAATGGATGGAAACAACAAACAGAAAGCATAAAACAGTTTTCTGCTTTATGCTGAGAACTTATCAGAATTCTTTAGGCACTGTATAAATTGGCATGCAGAACCAGCCTCATTATTATAAATTGCATACCGGAGAAAGTATAAAGATAATAAATTAAAGGTTGTGCTTCTCCTTGGTTAGAACTACACAAAGACCAAGTTAAAACCCTGCATCCTGAGACTGAAATATACCTGACTCAAAGTAGTGACTACAACTCTTTTATGTTTATCCATTCTATGCTATATTTGAAGTTTGTTGAATTTATTTTCGGTATAATTATGAGATGATCTCTTTCCTTTAGGTAACCGTAACTGTATTTTCCAGTGCTGAGTCATGCTACATATTTGTCCAAATGGAATGGGAAGTAAGGCAGTTAGGAGCCACAGAGGAGAAGGGTAGCCGGGGCTGACCCACTAATACAGTTCACCAGGGTGTGGGACCTCAGTGAGGTCCTCCGTGAGAAGCAGCACAGGAGCTCTGCAGAGGCTTGGTGTCACTAAAGGATAATAAAGATACAGCACATGCAACATGATTATTCGTGAAAGGTGTACAGGAGTGTTAATGTAGCATCTAGACTTAAGAAAGATTATTTCCAATATAAGAATGAACTGGGATTGGACTGTGTTATAAAAAGAGTTGAATATCCTGTAGTCAGGAATATTTCAGAGAGGAAACTTCTCCACAATGGTCACATTAGATTTTCCTGCACTTTTTTGTTTTGCTTCATGTCAACATATTTGATGTTATTGCTTCTGACCTGAAGTCCTGGGACAGGACTCTATGGATGGGCTCTGTGAAGTTTATAAAGCCTCCAAAATCGTAGGCAGCATTTTATGTAACTATGTTTGTAATTTTCTTCTATGAGGAAAATAGTACAGTTTCGTTTTTTAATAATTAGTTTTTCAAGTTGTTTAGAACCCTGAAAGGTGAAGAACTCGCCGAATATGGTGACACTTATATTTAAGATGAATTAATTTTGTTGCATGCTAAAAATCTCACAATATGGCAATAAATTAACAATAATTAATAAATAATATGGCACATTCTTATAGAATATTATGCAATGTCTAAATGGTGTTTTGAAGCATATTTAATAAAACAAGGCAAATGCTTATATGACAAATGAAGAAAAAGCTTTTGTATGTTATGATCAAATTAAATATCTATACAGTTTAATACTTTAATTAATTTAATTAATTAACTTAATTAATAACTTTAAATGTTACAATCCCCAACATATATATGTGTCTCTCATACACGCACACACACACCTTGGAAGAAAATGTATCAAGATATTAACAATGATTATCCCACTGGTGGTGAAATGATAGGAGTACTTATTTATTTATAGGTTTACAGAAACATGTCTCATGTTTATAAATAGAAAAGAGCTTATTTTATGATCAGCAAAGCAAATCCCTCACTAATTTATTCAACATTTATTGAGGACCTACTTTGCACAACTTTCCAAGTGACTGGGGCCACAAAGGTAAATTCCCTGCAATCACTGCCACATAGGAACTCACCCTTGGTTGTTGATCTATTTCGGAGATCCCCCTGTTGAGTAGGTGATTAGGCATCCCCTTGTGTTTAATGTCATTGTTCCACACACTGAACAAAAAGTCTAATGTTCTGTGCCAGCATAACCTCAATAAAGCATCAACAATAACAACAGCTAACGTTTACCGAATATTTGTTATGTGCCAGACATGGTATTTAGTGCTTTACATGCGTTATCTTGTTTATTCCTCATGACAGTTTCATGAAGAGGGCACCGTTACTACTTCCTTTTTAGAGATTAGTGGACTGAGGCTCAGAGAAGTAAAGTAACTGGCACAAGATCACACAGAAGAAGCAGGGACTGAATCAGAACCCAAGTGTGTATGATTCCAAAGCTCATGTGATGATCACACCACCCTGCCTTGCAGCTCCTGGCAGCAACTGGAGAGAAGATGCTTATCAGAACAAACTCACTAGTCTTTTAAAATAGTCTCCTTATGCCTTAGCCCCCCCTTGGCATTCTCACTGTAGCAAACAGCAGCCCTGAGGCTTGAGCAGGGCAAATCTAACAGCATTCTGTCTGCCCAACACCTACTCAATTTTTAAGGCCAAGATCAAGACTTGGTGTTTGAAGTCTCTGGTCTTATCTCGCTTCACCCTCCTATATAGGACAAAAACAAAAACAATTTACTCCTTATTTATCTGTGCTGGTCCAGCACCCTGCATATACATAATATGTGGTCTAGCTATCTCTTTAACCATATTTAACACTTTCATGCATTACCTCCTTCGATCCTCCCAAGAAACGTAGGAGGTATTTCTACTATCTTCCTTTTATAGATGAAGAAACTAAAGATCAGAAAGTTTGTCATTTGCCCAAAGTCATACAGCTAGTGAATGACGGACCTGAGATTTGAACCCAGGCAGTCTGATGGAGAATACTGTGTTTTTGAACACTGTGAACATTGCTTCTGATACTATGTCATACTGACTCTCGACGTGGTCATTGCAAAACTTGCTACTTATGTGTCTGGCAGTGAGCTGAGGGCCTTAAATATTTTTAATTTTCACAATAATCCTGCAAGATAGATATTTTCATGTTTCACAGATTAAGATGCTGAGGTCTGGGTAGTTAAAGTGACAATCAAATCCTCATAGTTACCAATTAGCAAGACTCAGCCCCAACATGCAGACTGAGTTTTATTTATTTGTGTATCACAGAGACGTATATGACACTTGGCACCTGATAGGTGTGCTATATGTGTTTGCCAAATTACCTCACTTTACCACTTGTCTTACTCTCTCTCCACCCACCTGACTTCTCTCAGTTCATTCAGCGTATCCCTAACTTGCTGTCTGTGCAGTACCCTCCTTCCATAAGCCTTCACAGCACAATTTTCTTTGCTAGAACCTATCACAGTTGCACTTCTTAAAATTTTTTTAAGAGACAGCACCTTCGTGAGTTGTGCAAGAGGGGAGAGAGAGAATCTCAAGCAGGCTCCATGCCCAGCACAGAGCCTCGGGGCTCGATCTCATGACCCTGAGATCATGACCTGAGCCAAAATCAAGAGTCAGATGCACTTAACTGACTGAGCCACCCAGGTGCCCCTGCACTTCTTAAATTTAATTGTGTGATAGCTTAATGTCTAGGCTTCCAGCTTCTTCACTGGACCGGACGCTGTGTGTGATGAACATGGGATGAACCACTATATTCCGATGCCTTTTATCATCCAGTTGTTCAATTAAAATGCCTGACAAATGATTGATAACTATTCTTTGAGCCCAGAGGGAAGTGAGGGCTTTGTCATCTCACTTAGCACAAAAGGGGCTAACCATTCAGCTTAGAGCTCCAGCTTTAGAAATGAGCCCTCCTTTTAGGGCAAAGGGATCTCAGGCCAGTAATTAAAATACTTTTGTCTTATATATGAAAAGAATCCCTTTTAAGAGTCCATTTTCTCAGGGCACCTGGGTGACTCAGTCGGTTGAGTGGCCGGCTCTTGATTTCAGCTCAGGGCATGATCTTAGGGTCATGGGATTGAGCCCGACATCAGGCTCAGTGGGGAGCCTGCCTGAGGATCCTCTCTCCCTGTCTCCCGCCCCTCCCCCTCGCTTGTGCTCTCTCTGTCTCAAATAAATAAATAAATCTAAAAAAAAAAAAGGAAGAAGTCCATTTTCTCACATTATTCTGTGACAATACTTTTATGGCCTACGAACTATTTCTAGGCAAACCCTGACCCTCTTTTCTCTGCTAAGTCATTAGTACTTCATTCCTTCCTAAGTCATGGGATGGAGTCGTGAACCAGCAGATCCAGGCTCATATTCCAGTGGAGAACTAGCCCTTTGTGTTTCTTCTTTTCCATGTCTTTCAGTGCCTTTTGCTCATGGGCTCCCACATCTCCCTCACATGGCTCTGATGCCTTTGAAGGGAACAGTTTTGAGGTTTTGAGAAGAGAAATTTCCTTCAACACTAACACAAATAACCAGACTCCAATGGGAGGAAGTATTTTATTAACCTGACAGGGACCCCACTCTACCTCGGAGATGTTTTACAAACATTGCCAACCTCTTTGGTCCAAGCCACCATCATTTCTGCCCTCTGCATACTTCCTCTTTTCCCCTCCAGTCCAGTCAGAGTAATCTTGGAGCCCAAAGCTGATCATTCACTCACTTGCTTAACACTTAACAGTGGCTCCCCATTGACCCTGTGATGAACGTGGCCTCTTCATGGGCTCTCCAAGATTCAGCATGACCTTGCTCTGCTTTCTTCTCTCCAGCCTCATCTCCCCACTCTCCTCCTGGTCCTCTAAGCTTTAGCCAGTTCTCTCAGTTCTTCCAACATATACTTTTTGCTTGATCAAAGCTCTTGCCCACAGTTTTCAGTCTGCCTGGAATGCTCTTTCTCCTCACCCCTATCTTTCCTTTGTGTAGCTAACTCTTATATATTGCTTCCTCAGACCCCTAGACTAGATTAGACCACCTAACACACTCTCCAATGACACCCTGCAATAGTATTGATAAAACTTGGAATTATTTGTGCAATGTCTGCTTTTCCTGTTAGCTTGTAAGTTCCCATAAGGGCAGGGCCCATGCTTATCTCATTTGAGTGCTCATAAGTCATCAACACACATTAGCTGCTATTACTGTTACCATCATCATCATCATCATCATGCAACAAACACAGTGCTTGGCACAGTCGATGCCTGATAAATATTGGTGTAATAAGTCATCATTAGGAACATAAAATTCCCTTAGGTTAGACACATTACAAACTCGATACTTTTGTCACACTTCACGTTGTCTTTCTTTCCCCTTAAAAATTAGTTTTTTCCCTTTACTTCTTATCTCAATTCTTTTGAAGCAATATATTCTTCTCTATTTCTGTGTGTGAGATTCTAATGGAAAAAATCAATGGGCTACTCAGGCAGTCACAGAATAATGGAATCAGAAAAGGGATCTACGAAGCAATTGATGCAACTCGATGGACCAGGATAGTCCATCCTGGGTGTCCACGTGGTGTGTAATTCAAACAGCCGGGGATGTCAGAAAGCCTGCATCAAGGAGGGACGATAAAAGTTCACAAAGAGCTAAAGCAGTTGCGCCGCGTTACAACCATCACCAGGAAGTCCCAGAGAGAGAAAATTTTCTTTAAAGTTTCAGCTAAACGTTTCGCCAGCTCTTCTAGTTCTGTTTGTATTTGTTTCAACCTCTTCAGGCCTTGGGGAAATATCTAAGGTTCAACTATCTATTTGTATGTGAACCGTTCAGTATTAACGGAATACTGAACTCTACCCAGAGCACCTGTATGGAAAATAATCAGATACACATTTTGCAGAAAGCAGAGAAGTGGCTCAAAACAAAATGGAAGCAAACTCAAGGAATGATCAAGGGGCTACGTCCAAGGAGATATGATGCTTTAGATTAAAAACCAGTCTAAGTGTTGGGTATTCCATTTAAGGTCCACATTTGTATTTATCTGAGATTGTGTTTTAATAAATGGAATGTAATGTTTAATGTTCTTTGGGATTGGGTGGAAAGGGCCATTCTTAACCTGCCCAGTGGAATGGGATACTAGCTAGTGAGACCATAGCTCCTCCCCATGCCATTATTCTATCCACTTAAAACCTGTGGACTTGATAATATGGAGTGGTCTCAGAGTTCCGAAGGGCTTTAAAAGTCATCTACTATAATAATCATCCACTGATTTCTGAATTCTTCAGGCAAAGCTAAACATACCACCTGGCGTTTAAGATGTAGGTTCTGATTCATTAGGTCTAGGTTGGAGCCTGAGAGTCTGAATTTCTGACAAGCTCCCAGGTGATGCTGACACTTGGTTCATGGACCAAACTTTGAGTAGCAAGGTTTATTTATAACATCACTATTAAGTGCCTGTTACATCTCTGCTTGAAAGTCTTCAGAGAGGGGCGCCTGGGTGGCTCAGTCATTAAGCATCTGTCTTCAGCCTAGGGCGTGATCCCGGGGTCCTGGGATCGAGCCCTGCATCAGGCTCCACAGGGAGCCTGCTTCTTCCTCTCCCACTCCCCCTGCGTGTGTTCCCTCTCTTGCTGGCTGTGTCTCTCTCTCTGTCAAATAAATAAATAAAACCTTTAAAAAAAAGAAAGAAAGAAAGAAAGAAAGAAAGAAAGAAAGAAAGAAAGAAAGAAAGAAAGAAAGAAAGTCTTCAGAGAAAAGGAAGTCACTCCTTTTAAAGCCTATCTTCTGTATAGGAAGGATGACTATGTCCCACCTAATCAATCTACCCCTTTAAATATATAATAATAATGAAATAACAGTGAATATTTTTGTATATTTACTATATATTAACACATTTAAATCTAATGAGATTGTTACTTTTATTAATTATTATTATATATGAAGGGTTAAGATTCAGGGAGATTCAACACATTGTATAAGACCAGCAGAAAGTGATAAATGAAGATTTGAATCCGACTCTGTATGACTTGAAGCCCTCACCTTGTCTAGCACCATATTCTGCCTTACAGACTTGTGTTATTATTCAAATTTTAACTTTAAACAATGAACACTTGTCTGTGCTACAATTTCAAAACCATTTTGGTTCTTATAGGCGTGGCCATATAATTTATATTGCAAACTAGGACACTTCTCTAAAAGGAGTCACTATTGATTATTACAGCGGGATGATAGCACACTCAGACTGTTCTCAGCAAACAGGGATGTGTGTTCACTGAGTTATTACTCACACTCTGAACATTGGAAAACAGAAAACTGAGGCTGGAAACAATGTTCCTGAGCCCTGCTCAGTCTTTCTGTAATGTGAATTACTGAACACATTTTATGTTTTTATACTTTGTGTGTGTGTGTGTGTATGTGTGTGCTCGCGCGCGCTATTCCTTCTACAAAAGCTAGGCTCTCCATTTACATTTAAGCATTGTATTTCCTCTCTTTTCATTTTTAGTCTGAAGCCCTCTATGTGAGGTCAGCTAATCTCTAGTCAACAACATTCTTTGACATCATGTTTGATTTATATGAGCTTTAGTCCAGGTGCTTTTGACAACTTGAGTCATGGCATCAAAACCCTTGTATAGACTGGAGGTTAGCAAACGAGGCCACGTGGGCCAATTCCGACCTGCCACTTGCTTTTGTAAATCAAGGTTTATTGGAACACAGCCATGCCCATTGATTTACATATTGTCTACGGCCGCTCTTGTCTCACAACAGTAGAGCTGAGTAGGTGTGAAAGAAATTATATGGTTTCACAAAGCCTAGAATATTCCTATCTGGCCCACACAGAAAATGTCTGCCAGCCTGCGGTATAGATATAATCGACCTAATCAATGAATATCATTGATTCCCATATTTGAAATTTTACTCTCTATTCTAAAAACCCATCCACCACTTACGGGATGCTACCTTCGCAGGTGAATGGATAGAGGCAGGTCTGATAAATCCCAGCAGGCTTCCTGGCCCTGCTCAGATTTTGGCTTTAGAATGACGGCACGTCTCACGTCTAGCTGCGTGGAGTATCTGTATTCCAATAGGAGGTCCTGACTATTACAGTCCTTTGTTTCTTTTTAGGGTCAGTGACAGAAAAACTCCGGTGGCAAAATTTCAAATTGAAGAACAGACCTAAAGTTAGGAGAACTGGCCGGGGACACATCCACTCACTCGAGCAGAGTTTTCCCTTCGTTTCATTCTCTTCTTTGTCACCTTCCTCCATTCTTCATCCTTCAGATGCAGCCTTTGTGTATCTGTCACTCATCAAAGCTGGACTCATTTATGATTCTTGTAGTATTTCTTTCATTATTTTAATAATGGTAATAGCTAACCCTTACTGGATGTTTCCTTCATTCCAGGCACGGTGCCAAGATCTTACATTCATCACCTCATTTAATCCTTACAGCGTCCTTTTTGGGTACGTATAATTATTATCCCCACTTTAAAGATGGGGGAACTGAAGCTTAAAGAGGTTTATCAACTTGCCCAAGGCCATACAACCAGAAAACGGCAGACCCAGGAACTGAATCCGGAGAACTCATTCTATTAATCTCTAGTTTATACTGCCTTCAGGAAAGATTCTTCTTCTCTGAAAAAACTATAGATATGATAGGCATTCCTCAAGACTAATGGTCAATTTAATGCAAACAAGTGCCAGCCTAAAGAAATAAGACAGACAGCGTATACCCTTCGGGTTTTTGAACACGGTATTTATCACAGTTATAGCAAGAGCAGCAAAAACAGCAACATTTGAACTGTGCTGTTTACAAAACCCATTCATGCGTATTATTCCATTCACAAAGCACAAGCAGTCTGATGGTTTCTACGTTCTATTCATAACAGGTAAAAAAACAAGCTAGATGGATTGGCCAAGCTCCCGATAACAAGCACATTCATCCTGTATCCCACGAGGGGCAAATGGTTGTGCTCAGTATCTAGCAGTCTTGGGGGGCTGTGGGAGGACCGAACCCTGTTCCTTTCCCCCACTTACCAGCATCCCCACGTCTTCACGCAAGTCTCTGCTGCCACACTGGCCATCTTAATGCTTTCCTCCCCTACTCTATGTGAGTTACGGTGGGGCCTAGGGACTGAACTTGAAAAGAGATGCCAAAGTCGGGGAGGTTATGAAAATACGGAGTCTAGGCTGGAGGACATGCTACAGATCATTTAGTCCATTTATTTATTTTTATAGCTAGTAATATGGGTAGCTTCCATTTATTAAGATACTCTCTACATGTCAGGCATTGTGTTACAACCTTAACTCGGATTATATATTTTTAAGCCTCAAAACAACCTAATGAGGTATTTACTATCCTCTCCAACTTTCACACAAGAAACTAAGACTTTCATTTAAGTAAATGTCCAACATCACTCAGCCAATAAGCATGGAGGAGGGTTCTGAACTTAGACTCCAGAGTCTTTGTATCTAAACATCCCCCTGTAATATCTCCTAATCAATACTATAAAGAGATTTAGGCCCAAAATGAGAAGAGTGAAGAAGGGACTTGCTCCAGGTCCCATAAAAGGCAAAGGTGAGCTTGAAAAACGCTAAAGCAGGCTCAAATATAATCCTATTGAATGAATAATCCCCTCCCCAAATGAATATGGCTGATAAAAATAATTGTTATTTCTTCTTTTTAGCACACTATGTTCAACAACACTTCCCCATCTACTACTTATGAAACTGCAAATTCATAAATTCCAGTCGTTTTTTTTTTAAAGATTTTATTTTTAAGTAATCTCTACACCCAACATAAGGCTCGAACTCCTAGCTCTGAGATCAAGTCTCACGCTCCACCAAATGAGCCAGCCAGGCGCCCCTGGAAGTTTCTGGTCTTTACCTCCTTCTTCAAACAATTCAATTTATTCAGCAACATGCATGAAATGGCATTGCAGTACTCATTTACCAGGCCTCTGGAAGTCCGCGGTGTAGTTCTGTGTCATGTATAGTAATACAAGGGGAGAGCCTATTATGGGTTTGTGGTGGTTGTTGTTTTGTTTTTTCCTATTATCATGGGTTTTATAGTATCTAGCCTTTAGACACTAGAGAGACCCAACCAACGAATCACAGGACTTCTACAGGGGAATTTGCAGCTATTCTACTACAAATGTTCTACCTGTGTCTTTATTTCCTGTTCCCTTTCTCTCACGGAAGTCTCTTTGGCTTCTTCTCTGGCCCTGGTCTCAATGTCTTAGTCTATTCATCTGAAACTGCCTCTTCTATTCAGTTCACTGAGACTCTTATGATTGTCTTATTCAAGATTCCATTTATTTATTTGAGAGAGAGAGAGTGGAAGGGAGAAGCGGACTCCCTGCTGAGCAGAGAGCCCGTCGCGGGGCTCGATCCCAGGACCCTGAGATGGTGACCTGATCTGAAGGCAGATGCTGAACTGACTGGGCCACCCAGTGCCCCCTTCAAAATCCCCTTCTAATCCCATTTTATGTTCAATGATCTTGTGGAGCAAAGTCCACTTCTCCCTTGTATGTCAGATGAATCATTTCACTGCTGATGCTACGAATTATTTCACTACCAGTGTTCCCAAATGAAGAAGCGTGGAATAATCATAACCATGATGGGGGTGGTGACGATGTCGCTCACCGCCTGCCGCGCACTGTTTATGCTTTAGACATAGCAACTTGACAATCCTTACACCAAGCCTACAAGGCTGATTCTCTCATTTTACCTATTTTATAGACGAGAATCCTGAGGCACGGAGCAACTAACTTGTCTAAGCTTATGGGACCCGTAAATGACAGAACTGGGCAGTCTGTGTGGCTCTATTGCTTACACTCTCAACCACGGCAGTTTTGTTGTGACCCATTATCTGCAAAATGATTAACTGAAAGAGTTCAGCCATTGTACATGCACCCAAGAGCTGATTACAGGAGCTTAATTAGCTCTTAACAATCTCTTAATACCCATAGCTGTCATTTATTGTGCTGATTATATATACGGACTCCCCACATCCATCATCTCATGTCAGCTTCCCTATACCCCTATAAGGTAGGTTGTGTTAATAACCCCAGTTCATTGGTGGGGAAATGAAGCTCAGAGCCATGAAATAACTTTCTCCAGGCTCTTCAGCCTATGCTGGTGGGGTCTGTTGTCATACATACTTATCAGCTGACTCTAGAACCCAACTACATGTAAGATATTGTCTAAATGGGATTTTCAAAGGTAACTATGATCATAATGCAATTGTCTAGAACCATAATTCCCCCAAAGATGTGATTCCATTGTAAGTGGCAGAACTCGGGGGCATGAACCGGGTCAGCTGAGGTCAGAACCAACACCTTTTATGGAAAAGGGGACGATTCCTTTAAGCCCATGTCATCAGAATAACCCTGGCTTTTTCTTTCTATAATTGACTGGCTAGCCAGCCAAACTTCAAGGTGAAAAATGACCTGTGGACTGGGGACTCAAACTTCTCATTTGAGTCATTGCCCATCACCAGCAGTACTGTACAGTACCCTGCAGACTGAGCAGGCAGCAAGGTTCTTGCTGAACCTAGAGTCAGCAATTCTGGGCTGATTAAATGCAAATGAATGAAAACAGCTATAAATTTACCTCCAGTCTAGTGATGTAAGCTTTTTGGCTCAACTCCACCCAAATCCTTGCGGCACAGAGACTCAAAATGTTTTAATGCCAGTTTTTACTTTGTTAGATAGCTCCGAAGAATTAAATATGAAAGCATGTCTGATTTGGTCTCCATGCAGGGTGGGGCTGGGTGCAGAAGTACCTAGGAGGTTTAGCCTAAAGGTCAGTACTCCCACAGCAGGGGCCCCAGGAAACCAGCCTCTTTGAGAAGCTGCCTAAGCAAAACATCAAGCAAACAACAAGACAAGCTACTGAATAACAGTATGAAGAGAAATTCTTTCCTTCTGCTTTATTTTTCTCCTAGGCTAGCCCTTGGGGGTGACTTGGGCTGTATCCAATAATTTTATTTGCCATGGCTGAATAGGCAATCTGTCTTTGCTCTGGAGCTCAGGGAATCAGTGACTGAGCCCTTACAGTGGAGGGTGAAGGGGCTCTCAAAGATTCAAGCACCTATTCTGAATCAATGTATCCAAGAGAAAATGCTTCTCCTCCCACCAGGGCATCTTGCCTGTACCATCGCTCCCAGTTTTTTCACTTGAGACCATCTCCCAGTTTATGACTGAGCTGGTGTTTGCTTATCTTTCTTTTCTGTTCAGCACATTTGCTCCTGTTAAATGAATCACAAGAGCAGCACAACCCGAGTAGCATTTTGCTTTGTGAGCTCAGCATCAGAGAGGGCAGCAGTCAGCTAAGTTAAAAACGCATTTTCGTTCTCCTTCTTCTGCAAATTTGAGAAAATTTTCATGCAGCAGTAAAAAAAAAAAAAAAGAAAAAAAGCATGCAATGATTCATAAAGTTTGCAGTTGAGAAAGATGAGGACCGGCAAGATTAAGCAATTTGGCCACGATTATAAACAGCGAAATAGAGCTATGTCGTACACACTTTCAACATATGGAACTCATGTGCTGCCTCTGACGCTTAACCTGAATGTGAGTTCTTTTTTTTTTTTAATTTTATTTATTTATTTGACAGAGATAGAGACAGCCAGCGAGAGAGGGAACACAAGCAGGGGGAGTGGGAGAGGAAGAAGCAGGCTCATAGTGGAGGAGCCTGATGTGGGGCTCGATCCCATAACGCCGGGATCACGCCCTGAGCCGAAGGCAGACGCTCAACCGCTGTGCCACTCAGGCGCCCCCTGAATGCGAGTTCTGATTCCACTCTCTTGAGTAATCCTCACAGCAAACAAATTAGGAGAATAGAACGAATTTATAATTGATATGCAGAAACTGGCTTGGTGCAAACTAGACGAACAGATCCATGAACTGTCTCTAGTGATTCGATGGTAGAAGTAAATGCTCAGTAAGTGTTTGATGAATGAATATGCCCGTAGCGTAGAGAAGCAAAAAACAAAAGCTAACTCAAAACTTGCAAAATTCATGATGCTCATCTATACTGAGTTTGAAAAGCATATGTTCTAAAACAAGTTAAATGTATTTCACCAGTTTAAAAAGTAATTGTAAGTGGGAGCTATTTGTTTTAAAAGAGTCTGTTACACCAGTATACATTAAAAATGACAAACTATTTTTAACTAAAAATATTGATTTAAAAAATCTGTTTACTTATCAAACCCTGAATTAATACTTGTCTCTTAAAAATTTTTTTTGGTACATTATCTGGGACTGGTAATATTCAGATAAGCAGGCTCATTTGCAAAGGAATCATTTCCTCCCAGAATTATAGCATGCTAGACCTAAGGTGATGTTAGAACCATTTAATTAATAATCCTTAATTTGCAGACGAAGAAACTAGAGTTGACCAAGGTTAAATGAATAACTCAAGACCACAGACTTGACTATGGCAAAGCTGAGAGAATAACCTAGTTTCCCGGACTCTTGAGAATACGTAAGTCATGCAAATTAAAATAATGTTCAGTGAATACATAGATACTTAAGAATGAAAAGTGAATAAAAGCAGCCCTGAGTATCTGGATTAATGTTTAAACTATTGAAATTGTAATTACAGAAAACTTAACCAGTTTCACTTTATAAAAAAATTTCCAAGACATATTCATTTATTTAATGCTATAATACATGAATCTATTCTCACCGTAAAATGCAAACAGAAGTTTCATGACATAAACCATTATAGTATCTCTTTTTCCTCTCTGCTTCTATTGCTTCCTCTAGAAGTAGCCGTTGCTGATATTTGAGTGGTTATCATGAATATTCTGGTGTTTACCTTGAGCTCTAAGGGGCTGAATTTGGTATTTAGATGTCCTTTTTTGATTACAGCCTAGAAAATGTATTAGCCTTGTTTGAGATGATTATTTTGTTTAAGGAACATGAAATAGAAGTTTAAGTTTAAATGTGTAGTTAGCTGGTGTGTAAACCACAGGGAGATACTGATTTTTTTTTATTTCCATTGTAACTTTCTTTGTTATTTCTCTATTTATTCTCAGCTAAAGAACTTCAAAAACACCTTCTATATATATCCTCCCCAAAACCCTGGAGGAACTGTTGTGTTCTCCATTTATTGAATAGGAAATCAAACTCTAGAGACATTTAAGTGTGCATAGTCTATTAATTGTATTCATGGCTCCAATTCTTCCCTTTGCCATGGCACAGTGAGTGCCCTCCCTCTTTGACTCTGGTTCCTGCCAGGTGACTTACTTCGGTCACTGAAATGTTAGCAGAAATGATGTAAGCACAGTCTTGGGAAAATGCTGGTACCTTTCTGCTTTGTGCTATAGCCCTCTGCTATCACCATGGGAAGGACGTACCTGGATTAGCCTGCTGGAGGATGAGATATGTGAAACAGAGCCGAGTAACCTTATCAAGTACTGAAGCAAACTCAGATCAGCCAACAGACAGGTGACCCCTAAATATGTAAGTGAGCCCAGACACGGTCTGCCGAACCTGGAAAATTTGAGAGCTACATAAATGCTTTCTGCTGTGTGCCACTGATGTTGTGTGGTTTGTTATATGGTATTATTGTAGTAAGAGGTAATTGACAGAATGGAAACAATTATAAATGAGGATCCAGAAATTTAACTAAGATCTCTGTCTCGGAGCCTAATGCTCATGTCATTTGGCCCAATTTTGCCTTTGCACACATTACCTCTGTCTGGAGTTCCTGTTTCTCTTCCCCCTAGTCTTCCTAGAAAAACCAGATTAGATACATCTCCTTTTAGAAGCCTCTCTGATCTTCCCAAGAAGAGTGTAACTATCCTCGTGGGAGCCACTTCTCCCTTTTACATATTTTTATTATTTCATTAATCACTGTGTGGCACAATTGGTTGTTTATTTGGATTTACTTTTAAAGGAATTTGAGTTTCCTTGAACTGTTTTAGAACCCGCCACAATGCCTCATCCCTACTTTTGGAATTATATGAATTGGTAGAAAGAACATGGAAGAAGAAATGAATGATTTCTTGCTAAAAGTTTTCAAGCATATTTTGATTTAGTCTTGCCTGCCATCTCACTTAGGGCCCCTGAGTCAGGTGATAGGAAGGACAAAGAATTCATTGAGCACATATGTATCATATCTATTGTTCCTAGTTGATGGTCACTAGGACTAATATAGGTCTCTACACCTATACAGAAAAATAATTAAGAAAAAGCAAACCAGAGGGGCGCCGGGGTGGCTCAGTTCAGCGTCTGACTGTGGCTCAGGTCATGATCTCAGGGTCTTGGGATGGAGCCCCACATCAGGCTCCCTGCTCAGCGAGGAGTCTGCTTCTTCCTCTCCCTCTGCCCCTCCCTGGTTCATGCTCGCAATTTCTCTCAAACAAATAAATAAAATATTAAAAAAAAAAAAGCAAACCAGATAATTTCAGATTAGTGATAAACTGAAGAGAAGAGAAAAGATGGTATGTTGAGCTAGAAAGTCAGGTGGGGAGGCCACTTCTGATAGGGCGGTCAGGGATACTGATATCCTCCCTGGGTACTCGATGGTGAACACACTTCCTTTCCTATTTTACTGTAGTGTTTTAATCTCAACTTGATTACTACATTTTCTGAGGACAAAAATTATGTGCATTCTTCTTTGTATCTTCCACAGACTCTAGGCATGGAGAATAACTTGATGGTTGATTTATTAATCTGATAACAAGGGGGCACAATGAGTTCAATGTGTGCGTGTGTGCATGTAGTGTTCCTTTCAGATTTTAAAATTTATGCTATTTGCTTGGAGGGTTATTATACGTCTGTAAATTCTACAAATAAATTTCATATTCCTTGGTAATACTTCTGGGCTTCTTCCGAGATTTCCCATTTAAAAATGGTCACAGGCTTTGTTTTAAAGATGTATGTCAAAGCATAAATCCTGAGTGCCATGAATGTTGGCTGTAATTCTTCCTGGAGAAGTCAGGGATGCATGTGGTCTTGGCCTACTGTTAGAGGCCTAAGAAAAGTAACTAGAGTGCATCCTCAGCCGTCGTATTAGATATAATTTGTCCTTCTTCATTCCTCTGGTCACCTACAACTCTGGAAAATTTAGATTTAACAAATAATCACGGAACATTGTCAGAGGCCAGCACTCTGCTCAAGGATTTTATATGCACTATCTCATAACTGCCTGAGGACAGTGCTAGGAGTAGGTATTATTTTCATTTCTATTTCTTAGGTGAGGAATTTGATGTTTACAGTTTAAGCACCTTGTCCAGGATCACAAAGTCTAGTTATATAGCAGAGATAAGACTCAAATGCAAGTTTCCTGACTTGAAACAGAATTCAGAGAACTTTCACTGGTTTTTGGCAAATGTGTACCAAGGGCCAGGCTCTGCGCGAGGTTCTGGAAATACATAATCAAAATGGCATGGGGCAATTCTCATGAGATGCTTTCATGTCAACCCATAAACCTCAGAAGAAGAGAAAGAGAAGAGAAATTGAAAGGAGTTGGAATGGGCTTGAGGCATTCTCTGTAGCAGTTTGATTATTTAGAAGAGGAATTTTCCACATTGAATTCCCCAGAGAGCCAGTAGTTGCCAATATCCTCCTCCCACTGAAGGCACAGTCCCCTAGTGATGCAACCAACCACCAGCTGATTAGAGATGCCAGGCAGTTAATGCTGTGCAATGCCCCATGGCTGCAGTTTTCACGCTTTTCCCAACCTCCTTGGACCAGGGACACCTGGGGCTTGGGCAGGCTGCTGAGCTCTCATATTTTTCTTCACTGCAAGCTAGTCAAGTAAACGTGTCTTTTATGAAGCTTGGTTTTCTATCAGTATTTAGTTTTTATATATTCAAACTTTCCTCTAATATGCATAATTGCTGAAAGAAAAAGGCTGTAGAACAGCTATGAATTATGGCTTTTAGGGGAATGAACACTGCAGTTAATGTTGCAAGACGGCTTCCATTATAATCCCGTTTTCATATCCTTGTGATTTTTTAGGGGGGAATGGGGGGAGGAAGAATTTTCCTTTGAGCTAAAATTTTCCATGGTTTGACTCAGCCCAAGGTGATTTTAAAAAATGAAACACTTGCACAAATGTTTCCATTTATTCTTGAGTTATTGTATTTGGAAAATGCTATTCATTTTTACTCCAAGTATTATTAATGCATAAAAAATTCCAAGTCTGAATGGCTACTAACACTTTAGTCATTATATGACACTTGTCTCAGAGATCAGTTAGATTCTTTCTTTATATAACTATATTATAGCATTTACTACAAAATGATTAAAACATTTGTTTTCAGAGTTTCATTGTAATGTTTGGCACACAGCTTTTCAGACAGGAAATAAATATTTAGGTTACTTTTACTATTTTTAGATTTATGATGAACTCTAAAGTAACAAAATACATTAAAAAATAATTTTTATGCTTTTTGAACTATATTAATCAAGCTTTTAATTTTTTAGCTCAGGTCTTTTTTTTAGGGGGAGAGGGGCAGAGGGAGAGGGAGAGAGATTCCTAAGCAAGCTCGTGGAGCCCAGTGTGGCATTTGATCTCACAACCCTGAGATCATGACCTGATCCGAAATCAAGACTTGGATCCTTAACTGACTGAGCCACCCAGATGCCCTGGCTCAGGTCTATTTTAAGTGTCTCTTGTAAATGGCACATTGTTGAGACTTTTTCTTTCTTTTTTCTTTTTAAAGATTTTATTTATTCATTCGACAGAGATAGAGACAGCCAGCGAGAGAGGGAACACAAGCAGGGGGAGTGGGAGAGGAAGAAGCAGGCTCATAGCAGAGGAGCCTGATGTGGGGCTCGATCCCATAACGCCGGGATCACGCCCTGAGCCGAAGGCAGATGCTTAACCGCTGTGTCACCCAGGCGCCCCAGAGACTTTTTCTAAAAATGTCACTTTCGTAGTGAAACCAACTTTCAGGGAGTAGAATTACTAATAATTACCATAAAACCAGAACCAATTCTTCCCTATATCTAAGGATTTCTATTTAGAACTTGGGGCATGTGTTTAAATAAGTATTTTGTTCTATTGGTTTGTGTCTCGAATTTGTTTTTTCCTCCCACCTATTATTTGATATTCTGAAATACAATCTTTATTGTATCTAATTTTCATTTAATGTGTATGACTCTAGAGGATTTATTTATATTTAACTATGTTAAAACTCTGTCTAACCCCCTCACAAAATGAGAAAATATGTATATATAAAGTGTGATACACATGAAATTTATATTAATCACTGCAAATAATAATATAATTTAATCATTTGAAATGATACTGAAATATGTTGAGAGATGATTTGTGCAGTCAGTAACTCTTCCCTGCCCTCTCCATTTGGTGGTGAACTTTATATGCTCCAAAATGAATGACATCTTCACCAGGTGACTGTTTCACATTAAATACCCTTTTGGTCATCTCTTTTAGAATCTTGTACCTATTGTTCCATTCAACACAATATTTTACTTTAATTTTAATTCTAATATAGTTAACATACAGTGTTGTATTAGTTTCAGGCAACACATTACTTTATGATCTTCTCAGATTTTGTCATCCTAATTAGTTACTCCATGAATATTCTCTCTATAGTCTTTAAATCTTATTCTTTTCTTTTGCAACTGGTGATGAGGCATTTTATAAAAAATGGTCTGGCATTTTCTCATTGTAAATTCTGCTCTGGTGCACATACACGTACATATATACATCTCTACACACATATCAAATGTACCTATATACTAGATAATATATACTATTTCTCATATATCACATATACATACATTATATAGAATATATATGCACATATTTGTATATAGATGTGTATATATATGAGAAATATGTATATACATTTTACTATACTGCGTTCTTTTTATTTTTTAGCAAATATACTTGACATGTAACATGGTATATATTTAAGGTGTAACCATGTTACTTTGATACATTTATATATTGTAATGATTGCCATGTAGTGACATTCATCACATTATATAGCTACAGTACAATTATTGTTATCTCTATTATACTGTGCATTAGATCTCTATGGCTTATTTACTGCTCGTTACAAGTTTGTACCCTCTAAAAACATCAATTTTATTCCCCTATCCCCCATCCCCTGGTAACCACCATTTTACTCTGTTTTCTATGAGTTTGACTTTTTTAGATACCACATATAAGTGTTACCATTCAGTACCCATCTTTCTCTGTCTGACTTGTGCTCAAAGTCATTATTTTCTAATTCTCTCTCACTTTTTCGTCTAGCGTATCCACATGGCTGTTCCTACCATTTGGAGGGAGGTTAGATTTCTGTGCTTTCCTTCCAAGGTCTCAATATCTTACTTTTTTTTTTTAAGATTTTATTTATTTATTTGACAGAGATAGAGAGAGCCAGCGAGAGAGGGAACACAAGCAGGGGGAGTGGGAGAGGAAGAAGCAGGCTCCCAGCGGAGCAGCCTGATGTGGGGCTCGATCCCAGAACGCCGGGATCATGCCCTGAGCCGAAGGCAGACGCTTGACCGCTGTGCCACCCAGGTGCCCCTCAATATCTTACTCTTAATATGTGCTTGTTAAGAAAAAGCTTTCCCCTCTTCTTATCCTTTATAATTCTGACTCACCATACAGAGTTTAGTTCTGCTTACTTCCTCAAGGAGGCCTTTTCTGATTGTGCCCCTCCCTTCCCAGTTGGTCAGGTTCCTGTTAATACATTGGCATAATATTCTACTCACCATAACATTTATCTCAGAGCTATGGTTGTTTAATGTCTGATTCCTCTGCTAAAATGAAAGTTCTTTGAGGGCAGGGTTAGCGATAGGACTTGTCTGTGGCTGTAACCCCAGCCTCTGTCCTAGTGGCAGACATATGGTGACTTTTACATATTTATGGAATGGATGGATGAATGAATTGCCTGCCTGCCTGCCATTCTCATTTAAAAAATAATTTCTATATTTAAAGTCATTAGTCAATATGACTAGGCATTTAATATAGTTTTTCCTATAATTGCTATAGAGAACAGGCTAGTTATGGTACTCAGTGGCTGAAAGCATTTCAACAACTCTTGCCCACGGGGAGCTATAACTTCACCTTATGATATCATAAACTACTCAAGGATTTCATGTAGTTACCAGAACCTTGGGCTAAAATTATAACCCTGAAAGCCCCTGCTGCCTATTAGTCATTTGGTACATGACACAAAGCAAAATATATTGTGCATTCTTGGACTTCAGATTGGCTCTCGGTATACTGGCTGCTTGATTTCATTATGTGACCTGCAAAATATTTAGCTCTCTGGAAGTTCAAACCACCCAGAAACCTAAGGTAATTCACAAATAGTAGATCTCCATCAAGCAGTAAATAAATGTATTATGAATTTCTTATTTGGTCTGATAATTATTTTTCCCAAATTACATTCCTGAAATGCTGAGCAAAGCTTTGGGAGCCACAAGTATTCTTACCCGTGTTTGCTTAATTAGATTTTGAATATGGTTTATATGAGGCGGCACACTGTACTGAAATCGTGATGGATCTAAAATTAGGAAGCATGGGTTTAAGTAGCAGCTTGAACTTGGGAAAAAAAACCTCTTAACTCTTCCCGGCCTCTGTCTTCTCTCCTATTTAGATGCCTTTTCCGCTGCGGAGATTCAGGGGCTCTACTGAGGCGCTGGCATGAAGCATCTGGAAGCAATGGAGTGCTTTACACATGGTTTGTGTCGTTCTTATTTGTCATATCAGAGAAGCAAAATGGTCATTTTCTAAAAGCATGTAAAAGTGAAAATTGCTGGATCAGGACAAAAGCTTGGGTTTCCTCTATATAATACTTTTTCTTCGTTCAGTACTCTGTCGTAGCTAAGAACTTGTGTAAGATCATGCCTATGGTAACATGATGTGAACCCAGGGGCAGCACCTTTCATTCCTCCGGATGAGCTGGAAACAACGGTTTGTCAAGTGATTCACGAGATGTGAAGAGCAGGGTGAGAAATGGGTCAATCATGGTTCAAAGAAGAAGCTGATAAACTGGTTACTATCTCCACAGAGGAAAGAGCAAGAGGAAAAAGGCTTCAGAAGCAACACAAAGAAGAGCTTCTTTGCTCTGACAGCAGACTGATGACAGACACCAGGGATTTTTTTCTGAAATTCTACAGACGATGGCCTGGTGTGTTGCTGGTCTGGCTAGAAGGCACAAAGGGTAGATCCGTGTGGTGGTGAGGCAGGTGGACAAAGAAGAACAGAACTGCATGGTCCATTATCCAAGATGTTGACCAGCGGGGCTAAAGTTGTAACTGGCCGGCTGGGGCTCTGAGCCAAAGCATCTCCCAGATGTTGGGAGAGGCCCAGAGCTAGAAGTCACCAGAACCTTGAAATTCACATGACACTAGTTCTAAGAAGGATGTGGAGTTTAGTCCTGGAACACGTCACTGACTGGAGGTGAAAGGTACGAGTGGGGCCAGCAGCAAAGTGACCAGATGCTGGCTCATGTGAGAACTGACCAACAGTGATGCTTCCCCAATTGTATGGAAATGAAACACCCAGGGATGTCGTAAAAATGTAGATTCTAGTTCAGCTGGACCCGAGCAGGGCCTGCGACTCTATTTCTAACAAGCCCCTGGAGATGCTAACACTGATGGTCCTTGCACCTCACTTCTGGGGGGAGAGGATCTAGACAGGGCATATTAAATTCTCTCCGAATGAGAATGGGATTGATTCCTGAGCCAGTGGGGGAAAGGTAAGGAAGAGGCCTGTGTCTGAACATGAGGCAAAAGTGGCCTCAGCTCTGAGAAGTCGAGTGAGGAGAAGCTGAATCTTGGCAGCAAGCTCGGCTGGCTCCCTCCTTCTCTGGAGCCTTCCACAGATTTGATGGTTGGTGTCTTCTCCCTAAAATTCATCAAATGTTCAATGGTACATATTTTCCTTGCTCTCTATGTAAGTAGATTATCTAGTCTGAATTAATAAGTCATACAGGAAACTAACAAAAGTATCACCTCTTTCAGGGAACATTTGTCTTATAGTGAAATATATGCAGTATTACATAGGAACCCCCTGGAGGAAAATTTCCTAATACAAGGAAACGGTTATTGGGAGAATTTCAGGACCTGTGCCAGGAAGAAAGAGTTGAGATGCCCCTGATATTATCGTATTCTAGTGGTGAGCAACCCTTGTACAAGGGTGCCAACTACAGATTGTTTTCTTTTAGATGTTTCTTTTGCATAATCTACTTTTTTTAAACTTCACTATGTATCTAGCTCATTTTCTTTTCTTAACAGCAACACTGCACTTCAGTGAAAGAATGTGCCCTTCTTTAGCCAATCTCCTCTTAATGGCTAGACATTATTTCTAGACTTTCAACAGTATAAACAATATCTTGATGAACAGAGACTGAATTAGTCTCTCTTCTTTCTGAATAAAATTGAAGTGAGTATAGTGGGGCTGAAGGTAGAGTGGGGGAACGGTTTGAGGGATTTACCAGAGATTAATTTGCAGCGGGGTCCATACCTGGACACTACAGCTTCCCTTGGAAACCCCTAACTGCAGCCAAGACGGGAGAAGCTGCCACATCACAGGGGTGGTGGGAGGGGAGCAGGGTGGCATCCAAGGCTGTGACGGTGGTGTCACAGCGGTGCTGGGGGGAAGACACTGTGGATAAGTAACTCATACTTAGTTCACTAAGTGCCCAGAAGGCCATATTCCTGCTGCAACACTTCTCTGGGTAGGGCGTTTGGGAGGACGGTGGGAGTGGGAGTAAATCCTTCCTGGATCTGTGTGTCCCTCACTTCTTCATCCCATTCAAACCGCATGCGCAGATTCACATGCCACAGCCTCAGCAGCGGGCTCTGCCCCTGAATCACCTTTGTGTGTGAGCAGCTTTCTGAGACTAAGTCCTGGGGTGGGAAAGCACTACTTCAAATATATCAGGTTCGGGGAGCACATGGGTGGCTCCGTTAGTTGGAGGGGTCTGACTTTGGCTCAGGTCATGATCCCAGGGTCCTGGGATCGGCCCGCATCAGGCTCCCTGCTCAGTGGGGAGTCTGCTTCTCCCTCTCCCTCTGCTCCCCCCGCCCCCCGGCTCGTGTTCTCTCTCTCTCAAATAAATAAATAAAATCTTTAAAAAAAATACATCAGGTTGGGAAGAACATTCTTACTGCATGTGACAATGAAACACTGAATAAGAATAATAACTCAGATTTTGTTGGGTATGAATCCGGCCTCTACCATTCATTAGTTAGATGGCCTCGAACAAGTTACCTAATTTCTTTTAGCCCCATTTCCTCATCTTTGTGGATGCAGTAAAATTTAAATGAGAAAAATCCATGTAAAGCAGCACAATCCCTGGAACATGGTTGGTGTCCAACAAATTTATTATCATTATTATTTATCAATGCTATTTTCAGATCCTGTCCCTGAAACTGTATCAGGAGTCTGATTTTTAAAGCTGATAAATACATACATATGAAGGTTTATATGTATGACTCTCAGGACTGGTCATCATTTTAAAAACATGTAAATCACAGGAGATACATATATTTATATGCCTACGTTCACTTATATTCTTATTTGCCAATAGAGTCACCTCCATTACTTTTATGTCTTCAGATCATGCATACAAAAAAACCCAGTTCAAATATAATTTAAGGAAATGTTGATAGGTCTTGTTTTGGTTGGCACTGCTTGAATTTTCTGTCATTTGGCATTTTTTTAGGTAGCAGCTTCCTAAGCAAATCCCGTAAGTGCAGTTCTTGAGTTTGAAAAAATATTAATGGATTCTGACAAAATGTCTTTTTGAATCCAAGCTATAAATACCATCATATATATTATATATACATCATGTATTATGTATACATTATACACGTATACCTATATAATATATACACAGTACATATGCAATATATACATTATATATAATATATCTATACACACATACATATTTTTTACATATATGTATCTGTGCAGTCGGCTGGAGCAGTCTTACAGGCAGCTGCAGTTGCGCAAAGTGAGCCCCAACTTGGCTGAATTTCCCAGACTGAGTTCACAATGGAGCTGAGCTCACAGTAAAGCCTCTGACGTGCCACTGGATGGAGACACAGGGTGGTTAGGTCAGGCTAGTTTCTGAGCTGATTAAGGATCAAAATGTGAAGCTGAGGCTAAATCATAACAATCCAACACCCACCTTAATTCACGCTGTTTGTGGAGCTAAACTATGTATTTTAGACAAAAAAGAAGCCCCTTCAGGAGTTGCCTGCAACTTCTTCAGACACACAGATTTACTGACCATGGAAATAAGGTTCATCACAGAGCGAACTCTCAAACCTAAGTTTCATCAAACTTTTTATCTAACGCCAGGACTTTGTCCTTTGTATCACCCTATATTGTCTCCTACTGGGGTCTTCTATTCATTCCACAGCATCGAATATGAACATGGTGTGAAAGCTTGTGAGATCAGGCAGAGGGGCCAAGATGTGTCCAGCAGGACAGAGGCAGAGGGTGGGAGCCCCTCCCACTTGCAGTTGGAGGGTGTAGCCACGAGATTTCCACATTATGTCCAAGAATGACTTGGAGTAACTTAGCTCTCCCCAATTACAGAGGTGTGTGTGTCCATTGAACATGTATTTACTTTTAAAATATGTCTGTGTATGAACACACAGTTGATAGACATATGTACTAATTGTTCATAATTATATAAGATGTGAATATTTATAGATATCCTATGATATATTTATTGATACAGAAAGTATGCATAAAGATAGTGCTTGCTAAGCAGGTTAATAATGCAAACAAAATTAGAAGCCAATTTTCCCCTAATTTAAGAGAAAAGTTTGCAAAAATTTGGCACATTCTCTGTATTCAAAGGAAGGAAGTGATCTTAGACATTCATTAATGCAAACCCAGCAGGGTGTCTAATTGAAAACACTTTGCTGCTGTTAGTATGAATTACTGTAACTATTTGAAAGTCATAAAGCTGCAGTTAATCAAAAAATTCTATAAAGATGCCGTCTCAAAAATATTTTGGAAGTAGGTGTGGAAGTAAACTGTTCACATGCTCATTTGTTCAGTTTTCCATTTATTCATGTGAATTAGCAAAAATTTTTTGGTTTTCCAAAGTTTTTTGAATTGAAGAACAGTCAGGAAGGGAAGGGAAATACCGAGTTCTTCAACTCCTAATAGTTGTCAGGTACCGTGTGTCTGATCCTTACTGGAGCACTAAATGTTTCTAACCCAACTCCACGATCTGCTGCCAGGGACTCGGGACCACCCAGCCTGTCATGCTCTCATTCAAGGAAACCTAGAGCTCGATCCTTGGCTCCACTGTGGGCATCATGGTCTTGGGTTTTCTTTGCTCCGACACTCTGATGGTACCAAACTCATGGCTCAAACATTCCAGGTCACTCTTTGGACATAATTTGGAACCCATCTGGGTATACTCTCCAACTGCAAGTGAGAGGTGCTCCTATCTTCTTCCTCTCTTCTATTGGACACATACTGATCACCTCTGCTTGGCCTCATGACAAGTCCATTATTTACCCAACACTTATCTAAATGAGTGGTTACTATATGCTTAGGCTCTAGGGATACAGATGCTTTATTTTATATAGATCTGGTCTCCACTCTCACGGAGTTTATAATTTACTGGTAGATGGAATCAGAACTTCAACTAGATATTTCACATCCATTTTTTCCTGTAATCCTCTCAGATGAGGTCACAGAGGCCATGGCAAGTAACTTGCCAAACTAACTACGATTGAGGGATACATCACACTTCGATCTGTCCAACACTAGAATTTTGCCCTTTGTATCATATAGTACATTGCCCCTTACTGTGGCTTTCCTTCTATTTTGTTCCATAGCATCTAATAGAAGCATAGTTTTAAATGGTCTTTTGAAAGGATGCTTTTGAATCAAAAGCAATCCCTATAGAAGTAATTTCAAAGTAATCCCTATAGAAATTATAGCCCTATTCCAACGATGCTGCCATTTTTCATTCATTCATTTTATTTTTTTAAAAAGATTCTATTTATTTATCTGAGAGACAGTAAGAGAGCGAACACGGAGGAAGAGAGCACAGAGAAAGAGGGAGAAGCAGACTCCCCACGAGCAGAGAGCCCATGCGGGACTTGATCCCAGGACCCTGAGCTCATGACCTGTGCCGAAGGCAGACGCTTAACCGACTGAGCCACCCAGGGGCCCCTCACTCATTTATTAATTGAATATTTATTGTTCACCCACACTGTGAGGATCTAGTGGTGAGCAGGACACAGTGGGACAATTCACAAGTAAACAAACGAATGACATGATAATTTCAGATTGTGCTAAGTCCTAAGAATAAACTGAAAGGGAATGAGAATTTGCTTCTGAAAGTCTCTGTGGGAAGCTCAGCATCTTTAAGATATAAACATTTTACTACTGGAGGGCTACTCACTGAGGAATTCAACCTGCCTGGACGCAAAAGTCTGCAGACAGCAGCAGCAGGCATGTGGAGAAAACACTGCTGTTGTAAACTCTTGTCTCATGTCTACATTATTCTCATTCTTACTTGGCTTATTATGTCCTTCCTCATTTCATAAATAATCCATGAACATTGCAGAAAATATGGAGTGGAAATAATAAAATAAATATTTCCTGTAATTACACTGCTCAGTTATCAGTGCTGTTAATACTGTGTTATATTTCCTTCTCGTCCCTTCTCTTTATAGTTGTACATGTATGCACATTACAAAACTGGAAAAACAGCATATGCTTTTATAACCCAACTTCTCACTTACTCTTATATTTTGATTTTTTGATATTTAATTTAAATTTTTTTATTATAACTTTTTTAGTTGAAGTATGGTTGACATATATTATTATATTAGTTTCAGGTGTATGATTTTTTTGACATTCTAAGAGCTCTTCAAAATCATCTCGACTTGCCTACATTTTTATAGCACATGGGAATATTATAGTGTATTAATTGTGTTATTGTTGGACATTTACATGGTTTCCAAGTTTCTGTTATTTTGAGTAACACTGCGATGAATCTTTGGAATAAATTATTGTCCATATATTAAGCTACTTCCTTTGGACAGGTTCCTAGAAGTGGAAGTCAAGGGTGAAAGGGCATAACCAAACCCTTTAAAGGCTCTTGATGGAAATGGCCCAGTTGATTTATGAGCTATTGTACCAACCTACCCTCCCAGTAGCAGAGTGTATGCTGCTGCCAGTCTCAATGTACTTCAACCAAGATTGAGAACTATCAGTAAGAGATTCCTAACATGACAGGTAAAAATATCATCTCATTACTGTTTCAATTAGCATTTCTTTGATTACATGTAAGATTTAACTTTTTTATATTTGTTGGTCAATTTTATTTTTTTTGAATTGCTGTTAATATTCTTTATTTATCATCCGATTTTGACATTACTTAATGTATACCTTGCTCTCTTCCTGAAAAGATTTAAGGCAGCATCTTAAAGGTCACACAAAATACAAGACAGCATAAATTAAAATAGGATGAAGCAGGAAAAAACCCAAAATGAAGCCAGGAATGATGTTTTTTAAAATGCATACTGCAATGAAAATAAATCTGCTGTTACTGGGCAAGAAATTTGCCTCCAAGCTCTCTGGAAGTTAGCTCAGAAGGAGAATCTTGCTATTTACCCAGATCACAGTGACGAGAAAAAAGAGACAGAGAACTAATTGTTCAAGATACATGTAATTAATATTAGTATTAAAATCTGACAAGACTTTTCACTATTCTTATTTTGTGCCCCCCTAGTTGCCAGACACAATGCAAGTCGCTTTACTTGTATCATTTTAATTTCCATGACCACTCAGTGGGAGCAGGTCATATATTAATGTCGTTTACAACAGTGCCCAGCATATGGGAGTGGTCAATGAGTATTAGATTTTCCACTATTATTACTAATATTAAGTATTAGTATCTAGAAGATACAATATCTAGAAGAACAGTAGTGAAGAGAAGGGCCATATCCACCCCAGTGTTCATAGCAGCATTGGCCACAATAGCTAAATTTTGGAAGGAGCCGAGATGCCCTTCAACAGATGACTGGATTAAGAAGATGTGGTCCCTATATACAATGGAATATTACTCAGCCATCAAAAAGAATGATTTCTCAACATTTGCTGCAACATGGACGACACTGGAGGAGATTATGCTAAGTGAAATAAGTCAAGCACAGAAAGACAATTATCATATGGTTTCACTCATCTATGGAACATAAGAACTAGGAAGATCGGTAGGGGAAGAAAGGGATAAAGAAAGGGGGGGTAATCAGAAGGGGGAATGAACCATGAGAGACTACGGACTCTGAGAAACAAACTGAGGGCTTCAGAGGGGAGGCGGGTGGGGGAATGGGATAGGCTGGTGGTGGGTGGTAAGGAGGGCATGTGTTGCATGGTGCACTGGGTGTTATATGCAACTAATGAATCATCGAACTTTACATCAAAAAATAAAAATTAAAATTAAAAATTAAAAAA
>NW_024424119.1:31045638-31147278 GCF_017311325.1 Ursus maritimus
AAAAAATACATCTAGAAGAACAAATCCCTTGAACCTTCTTTTTTAAGATTAAATTTAATATATATATTTTTAGAAGATTCAGCAACTATCACCCCAGTCAACAAAAAAGTCCTTTGGTATTTTCATTGGAATTGCTTCACACCTATTAACTAACCAAGGGGAAATCTACCATCTTTAAAAATTCAGTCTTCTAATTCAGTAATATGGCAGTTTGCTTATTTGTTTATAATTGATCAAAACAGTCTTACTGAGCTATAATTCACATACCAGACGTTCACCCATTTAAGTGTGTAATTCAATAGTTTTTAGTATGTGTAACATACACAGAACCATCAGTGCATTCATTTTTTTATATCCAAACCATTTCTGATTTGTACATTAGAAAGCATTCTAATGCAATTCTCATGGAGAACACTTCCCTGATCTATTAGAGTTTTTGCTGCCAGAGTGAATGGGATGTGCCTCCTATGAAGTTTTCTAGCTGGAAGTACATGGAGCCCATGGGAAGGGCAGCTCTTCTCAGACTATAGCATTTCTCAGGTTTTCTCTTCTTTTGAGAAATTTTCTCTCTAGAACGTCTGTCCTTTACCTTATTAATTGTTCTACTCTTGTCCCCCTTTCTCTGGCTTTTCAGGCTCTCGTAGCTCATGATGGAGTGGCCACCTCTGCAGTTCTCTCCCTCCGGTCTGCGGGCTTCTGCACACCCTCTTCTAAAAACCGCCCCGCCCTCCCTGAGACTCCGGATAAGCTCGTTTGCATTCTTAGCTGGGCTGGGGGCCTTCTCTGATTCTACAGTGGATCAGGTCTCCCGTGAGGCTCTCAGATTCTGGTGTGTTTTCTTCTACAGGAACTTACCACGGCTTAAATCATTAGCTGATTTATGAGTGTCTTTCTTTCCCACTAAACTCCATGTCACAAGGGCGGTGTCTGTTTTCTCACTGCTAAATTCTCAGCCCCCGAGCATGGTGCCTGGAACAGAAGCTGTGGTTACCGGATGAATTAAAGAAAGAATGAATGAATGGTTTGGTGTAGCTCAGTTTCCTTTCCCCTCACCTCCAGCTCCATGTTCGGTCTCGTCTGCCTTCGAGTTCTGGCACCCTTCCTTTGTTCAAGGCCAGCCTTTATTGCATGAATTCAAATGTTTTATTGGGCAGCCACATGCTGTTATATGAAGATCAATAAAGGTGGTTTTTATTATTTTGGGAAAAGCTTATCATTTCCTACTAGAGCTATGAGTGTCCTTTACTTTAAGATTTCTGGTTAAAGTTTGCTCTTGCCTTCACAGCAGTTCTATTTCATTTTTAATATTTACTTGAACGTTCACGAGGATTGTTTTTCTAAAGCAGCACCATCATTTGCCTGTACAAAAATGACACTAGCCTCATATTCCCTCTAGGAGCTGACTTTTTTTTTAAATTAGACACACAGAGCTAAAGGGGGCATTTTATGTGAGAAGCTAGAAAAGAACTAGAAGGTCCATTAAAATCAGCAAATAGCTCATTTCAAATGCTCATGTGTTCTATCAACTGGGTCAATTCAACTCTATGAGGGGAGGTGGAGCTTTATTTCTTGGTGTACTTGGTGCTTTATGAAGGGATTTTCTCATCTCATCTTACATCTCTGCAGATAGAATGTCAGTGGCTGGGAGGTTCTAAGAATGCCCAGGTCTACACTTTAGATCACACACCCAGATGAAGACTTTGCTGGATAAAAATAATACTGTGGTTTCTAGGTTTCTATCCATCTGTCAATCATCCCAAAATGCTACGAGGAAATGGCTTTGGATGATGAGGCAGTGGGTGCTTGCTTCCATCTGTCTACTTCACCCTATTTTCTGCATTGCCTGTAATGAGTAGTGCTAGTTTTATGTCGGAGAAATACCCACATAAGCTCTATTAAATATATCACTCATAGATTCTTGCTTTCATGGTCTCATGGTTCAAGAGCCCACCCGCTTTGAAGCATGGAGCTTGCTTCCCAGAAGAGTCGGTGGGAGGCTAGGAGAAGCTACATATATTACTTTTAGTGTAAAATAAATTATTCTGGCAAAAAGACTAAAGTGAGGATAGAACCATCCTCTTGAATTTCATCTGCACAGCGGCCCAGTCCCTCTTCCTTGGGGTTAGCTGTAGGAGCAGCCAGAGACAAGATGATCTCCTCCCTCTGACCCCTGTCAGTAAAACAAAGACGTATTCCAATCTGCCTTGGCTCCTCCTTAGTGAGCATTTTGCTTTTAATTTGATTTGATTCAAAGTAGTTGGTTGAAGCCAGTGAATCTCAACTCTGAAATGGTGATAAAATATGCCCTTAACAGTTTTATTAATTGTGATAAATGTATAGCCAGCATGCTAAACAATTATGATCGAGAAGAAATATGGTGCTATTACATTCACTCTAAGTTATGTAACGTCATGGTTACAAACACTTGTGTGGCCAGGACTCAATTTACTGATGGGCTGTGTATAAATATGGATCACAAACCTCACTTTTTCAGTTGACAGGTTTTCATCCAAACACGTTTTCCCATAGGAATATTTTACCGGTGGCGTTTGGATGCCAAGACTGATATTAAAAACAAAACAAAGAAAAGCTGTAGCCCAATTTTTGGGCTAGAAATATAAACCATTTCCAAAAAACCCCACTATTATTATAATTAAAAATACTATATGCAACAGAAAAGTAGTTTTAAGGAAAGAGGAGATAGAAATTTGGGGAGTCCCTTTTTCAGATCTGGGGGCTTAGATGGCCTTTAAGAGCTAAAGACATCTATTCCTAGGAGCACGTTTCTTCATAAGGTGCCTCTAGAAAAGTCTGTGAGGTGTGATTCTCAAAGGTTTCAGACACACAATCATAATGGGGAGGCACGGGGAGATTATCCGGAGGTAACTAAAGAAGAATTAGAGAAGGCAGGTGTTCACGAGCATTAATGTGGAGACTGAGGTGAATGAAGTGAGCTGTGAGGACTCGAACTGGGATGAGAATGGCAGCATGGAACCATGGGGGCTGTCCTAATGTCTAGCAAGCGAGGAGCACGAAAGGAGATGAAAAGAAGTAAGACAGAGAGTGAGTCAGGGGTGGAAGAATCTTCAGACTGTGACCAACATGCCATTATGTCACCTTTCGTTCAGATTGGGGGGATTTTCACCTCACAGCTGACAAATGTCCCAAGAAAACTCCAGAGATCTGTGACTTCTACATAAATATTTTCACTTACTTAAACTAAAATGCCTCAAGAGAATTTGAATGGAGTTTGGAAAAATACTAGGAAAAAGCAAACCATATAAACCCATTTTCATCAGACATAAAACATACACACACACACACAGAGGCACAAGTGCGCACTAACAATCCTGGTTGGGCGCTGATCGGCTTTTGTCCTCTGATAACTGCTGGCAAGAAGCTAGACATGGTAGATGCGATAATATCAAACTTCACCTCAAAAAAGTAAAAATCCAAGCTATAGAGAGAGGGGCAGTCAAGGGTCTGTGTGACTTTATTACAGGGCACCTTTATCTCCTTATTCTTTATCTTGTCTCTCCACAAATCCTGTTCTCCAACACCATGGCACTTCTTCATGCCTGCTGCTTTCTTTCAAACAGCAATTTTTCTCCCTACCACCTTCTCCCTTGGGGATCTCACACTCTCCAAGGGCTTGAATACACAGGATTACCTCTCTGGCCAGGGTTCCCACCAGCTCTACTCTCAATCCTGAACTCTGGCTTCCAAACGCCTGCTGGATCTCCCCTGGATGGCCAAAACAGATTTTAAAATGCTGTGTGTGAAACTGAACTGATCACTGTACTTTCCAGTCCATAAACTGCCTTCTCTGCTTCCTTGAATGGTGTCAGCATCTCAGACACTGCGGCCTGTGACTTTGAAGGTGACCCTTTGCTGCCTCTCACACTCAGTTAATCGCCAAGTCCTATGGACTTGATCACCACCTGATTTCTTCCATCTGTCTTCTTTCTATCAGTGACTATAGCTACGACTTCTGTTCACTGTCTTTCTCTTCTAATCTGGTTTACATGCTGCCACCACAGCAACCATCCTAAATGGATACCGTTGCACTCTGCTGTTCCATTGTTGAAGAATGTTAGTAGATTTCCACTGTCAGACAAAGTTCACTAGTCTTAGCTTGATGTCGAAGAGCTGCTGTTATCTCCGCTGAACTCAGCTTTTAGACATGGATCTCACCTCCTTCCTTTCATGGCACATATGCTGTGGCTGAATTGAACTCCTCAAGATATCCTCACTGTGCCTTACACTTTCTACCTCAAAGCAGTTCATTCCGTTCCTTTGCTTGGAATGACCATTCCTCCCTTGACACGGGTGTCCGATTTCCGAGTGTTCTTCAAGAATAAGCACACATTTTTATCTTAATTAAGCCTTCCCTTGATGTCCTAAGGGGAAGGTGGTTGCCCTTTCCTTGAACTTTGATACTATTTCCTGTTTTTAAACTTCAGCATGTTTACAACTTTCTAAGTTGTTTTCTCCTCTCCCGGACTTGTTTACCTCTGAATTTCTCTACATCAATTAGTGTAAGAAAAACGATGGTCCCCTAAAGAATTTAGCATGGGTAGGACCGAAAAGCACTCATGTGAGAACTGCAATACACTAAAGGATGAATGCTGAGTGACTGAAAGGGTATGAAAATTATTTTAATCATATCTCTCTGTGGGAGGGTGAAGACACTGTCATTTGCATAATACCACATATCTGCATGAAAATGGAACAATTCTGTCACCAACATTATTCGTCCAAAGTCCAGATGTCAAGTATTGCTTAGTCAAATGATCTGGGTATCTTTATATGACAAAAACCCATAAATGAGAGACTTTACCATAGAAATGACATGGGGGGGGGGAGAAACATACATTCTGGGGGGAACTTTACTGGAAATTAGTTTATTATCTCAAATTCAAAGTATTTTATTTATTTTTTAAGGATTTTATTTATTTATTTATTTGAGAGAGAGAGAGTGTGAGAGAGAGAGCACAAGCAGGGGAGAGCGATGTGGGGCTCAAACCCAGGACCCATAACCTGAGCTGAAGGTAGACACTTAACCGACTGAGCCACTCAGGTGCCCCAAACTGAAAGTATTTTATATACCTGTCCCATTTCATTAAGAACTTACTAGCTGTAACACAAAATTGACTTTGTCTAGTTCTGCTCATTCTGTCTTGTGGGTGGGGTTAGATTTATAAAAACTTCACTTTTTATTCTATGTGGAGTTGGGGGTTGAATGATTGTCTCTTTTTGCTTAAAGAACTGCTTTACTGCTACTGCTGTGTACAGTTTATCTTTATGGTTTTCTATTTAATCCCCTAAAATAATCATTGCTACGGGTTTCTCAAATGTAGCATCTATGACTTAATGTTGACAATCTTCAGTTTTTTTTTTTTTTAAAGATTTTATTTATTTATTCGACAGAGATAGAGACAGCCAGCGAGAGAGGGAACACAAGCAGGGGGAGTGGGAGAGGAAGAAGCAGGCTCATAGCGGAGGAGCCTGATGTGGGACTCGATCCCAGAACGCTGGGATCACACCCTGAGCCGAAGGCAGACGCTTAACTGCTGCGCTACCCAGGCGCCCCGACAATCTTCAGTTTTGATTAATGAAACTCTAGTCAGTATTGGGTTCACCTTTTTACATTAGATAATGGTCTAGAATCTTCACAATAGGCATATATTAGATTGTTTTTTGCACTAGACTGGATTGAATGGTTTCCACTTCGAGTTTCTAATTTAAGCATCACATTAGCAAGATTCACGTAAAAAATCTGGGTAAGCCTCCAACAAGACAGTGAAACTTTGGGAGATCTACAGGCCAACTTGGGCAAAGAATAAACAGCAGCTGCTAATACCACTGCAAAGCATGAATGCAGAAGCATCATGAAAATCTCTCTCTAGGGTGACACACCCATTTATGCCAGACTTATTGGTGTTCACTGGATTCCAGCTCAAAACCTGAGCCCCAAGTGTTCTGTAGAAGGCCATGCAATCCTCGCCTACTCAGTAAGCCACTGTGTGTTGAACCTTTTCATGAGGTTCATGTCACTTACCAGGAGGTCTGCAGTTATGGGTCAAGTTTCTCATGTTCATTTGTTTGCAGAACAGACCTTATACCTTAATCCAAACCATTTACTAGAAGTCTCTAAAGCTGCCACCAGCCCTCTGGGCCACTTCATCATTTGTTAAAGATAGTTGTGAATGTCCTATATGTTGATGCTCTATGAAATTAATTTTAAATGTTTCATAGAAATTTATAGTAAAGTTTCAATACCTTGAGACTTAGTGTGAAAAGGGGTATTTGAAAAGGCATGATGAGAGTTTCCCTATTTGAAATGCTCAGCTGAGCTCAAGTTGCTTTAAACACAGCGTGTCCCGGGTATGCCCACTGAATTGCAACTTACTCTAATCTCTCCTAGGTGGGTCGTATGCATTGGAACACGCCTCTGCTCTGGATCTGAATTCTGTTCCCCAGCAGGACTGTAGTACTCCCTTGGGCCTTATTCCAATTTCCTTGAGCCTCAACACCACCTCCTCACTACTCCCACTAGGTTGGACTAGGTGCTCCGTGCCCCTAGTCACTGAAAGGCGTCCTGTTTTAATCCAGACAGAACACAGACATGGATCTACTTGCTTGAGTATCACCACTGTTTTACCTGAACTCCAACCAACTCCTCCCTTCTTCCCTTAGAGTCAGATGTCCAGGACATCAAAGGCAGCCTAGAATAGATACCCTTTTTTTGATTGTTCCTGGACATTATAATGGGACTGTTGGCACCATACCCTCAGACGAAGTGGCCAGCTGTATGGCTTTCCTTACTGTATAAAGACACCCTGTTTTTAGCTAATCTTGCCATCTCAGTTTGTTCGGTACTCCTTGTTCTATGCCCATTGTGTTCTCTAGCATCTGGCTTTGGATGTTTATGATAAAATGTTAGTTCTTTCCATTTTACTCTTTTTTAATGGCAAAAAAAGGATTCTTTATAATTTAAATATGGATTCTGCTATTTATTTTCATTAATTCCCAGGAGAAGTAATTAATCAGTTTTTGAAGTCTGCTTTGGGTGAAAATACTTTGTAAGTCTATTCCTTGATGACCATTCTGTCAGATGCACAAATAACACGAGAAAAACTTACTAACAGATGTCCCCAGCAGAAAGACTTTCTCTAGAACAAATACCCGCTAAAGCCCCTCACTCCTTTTTTTCATTCAATAAAGCAATAAAATATTTAATTTAGCTCCTGGTCTCTAGAGACGGCTGAGAGAATACTGTGTTAGATGAAAGAACATCAACATACTACAGCATAAGACACAATATATGGATTTACAATGGACAGTAAAGAAAGCTAGAGTAAAATGAAGCATTACCTTAGGATCATGTATTCCAGAGAGCTCTTCATAGATCTTCTCACCTACCATGACAGCAGCCAAGTTTGCCGTGTATGTAGAAAGGCAAAACATACAGAAAATGGCCCAAAGGTTCATTAGAAACCTGCCGGTCCAGCATTTTGGGGGTTTGATGGCTGATGTTCTACCAAACAAGAGGGCATAACAGACATTCAAGGCTGAAGAGAAGGAGAAGACTTTACTTCTATTTCGTCCCTTGGGAGTCATGCCAAAGGGGCTCTTCCATTCATACAGAGTGAGGAAGATGGCAGTGATGTGCAGAGCCACAAAAATCCCTAGCCACATTGTCCAGTGGAGTGGCCACATGAAGGCTCCAATGGGAGCTGCTGTGTCTCGGGTCCTCACTAAGATGCCCAAGCTGGTGGAAAAGAAAGGACTGGTGAAATCTATCACCTGGCTTCGTGCAGTATTGATGCTGAAGGAAGTGACTGCCAGGTGGGCCGACCCACTCAGGAGATCACCCACCAGCCCAGTCCAGTGCCCATTTTTCCAGGCTCCATACTTGCCATCCCCAACAATATAGAGGTCAAAGTCAAAGTTCATGTCTTCCGCTAGCTTTTCCAGCAGATCAATGCAATATCCATAGCAGCACTTCTTGAATTTGATGGGCACTGTATCATTACTGCTATGGAGGCTGTTAAAAAGGCTGTCCAATACAGAGGAGTCATTAGTCATGGGGTTTAGACAGAGTTGGCCAGCAGGGCACAAGCCTTCATCGTCTACCTCCCGTGTGAAGACAAATGGATGCTCGATCAGGGTAACCACTCTCAAGTGTAGTTTACTTGGGTACTGGAAGTGGGTTTTGTGCCTCTGGGCCTGCTCTGGCCATATTCCATAGTCCATGACAATCTTGCCCCCTTGCCATCTGCCCAAACGGGTCCACATTGGCTTTCCCATGGGGTCATGTTGCAGATTCCAGATGAAAAAGTTGTTTTCTGAGCTGATGATAGTGGAACCTTTTACTTTGATGGAACCACTGAGGCCTCTGAAAGTGGTGTTGGCTAGAAACCTGGCAAAGAGGAGCAAAGGCAAAAAGTAAGGAAGACAGGGGAGGCCAAAGACAGGAAGGAGTGCTCATCTTTGCTTCTCTGCCTTAATTAAAAGAAACTCTAATTTTTTTTTAAACGTATTGCCTATAATTTCCTCCGGAATTAATAACTTGGACTCTTTCTAAGAGAAGAGTCTTATTTCATTGAGCAAATGAGATCTCCCTCTTAGGTTCTAACATCTGGGTTAGGTGCGTGACTCTTTGTCTTACTTCGTATCTCTTTATTCCTAGTTAAGGGATGTGTTGTTTCCTGTTATAAACTGTTAATTATATATTCTCACAACTTTCCAAGCTATGGACGTTCTCAGCATCTTTAACATGTTTCATTTCTACTGTTCACTCTATTCAATTGCAATGAAATCAGCTCAGTAAATATTATTTTTGATGCAAGGAATGAGTTTTAGTAAGTATGCCTATCCTTTTATAATTGCTTAAAAATTGCATTCATAATTCCAGAAAATAGCTTCATCTTACTTTCAGTGTGTCTTTTTTCACAGTGGAAACAATCAACACATCTGTCCCCATAAGGCCAGTCAAAGCAGCCCGTTGGATATCATCCATGGAACAAAGGAAAAGATGAGAAATAGACTTGCAGATCTCAGGATAGCCTTAGGCTACCCTCCCTCTATAAGTCATTAGAGAAAAACAATTGGCTCTGGTTCTGGAGAGAGCTTCTCTGCCCAAGTCAAAGAAAGGAAAATTACCAACTGAATGCTATACTGATTCCTAATCAAGGGAGCCAGGCACTGTCAAATATATGTTCTGATATGCGCAAGGCAGGAAATGCTTGGTCAGTGTCTGGGAAGATAAGGCAATATGAGGTAACATACAAACTTGTGGTACTTTCTTACTGTTAATTATGGCCTGTGTCCAAAGAAAAGCCTAGATGTTGACATAAGACACGCCTCTATTTGGATTTTGGTTCAGCTACCTTCTAGCATTGTCCTTGGTTTTGTCTTCAGCAAAATGGGGGAAATAATACTGCCTCCATGACAAGGCCTGGAAATAATGCATGTAAAGTATATACCCTACCTTTTGACCTAGAACAGATGTTTCAGATATGGTACCTATTACTCAATGTCATTCAAGTTTTTTTCAATCAAGGCTGTCCCCAGGTCACTTTTCCCTAATCTCTAACAGAACTTCTCTAGTTGGAGATACAAAGTATTGCATTATGAGAAACTCATAGAGGGTATTCAAGACACATTTTAAATTAAAAGGAATTACAATGAAAGTGGAATGTAACAATTTTTTTTTTGAGGAATCAGCTGATACAAGTCTAGACTCTCAGCAAAACACATTCATCCATTGCCTGCCACCAACATTACTCAGTAATTTACAAATGCAAATACAAGTAGTAAGAAGTTATGCTGCCACAGAAGGGACATAGAAAAATCAAAATGTGTGAAGAATGTACTAATTTTCATTAGAGATATAAATGTAAATCACATTTGAAGATGCTCCTATCACTAAATGTAATGAAACTGCTCATTTTGGTAGATTGCATGTAATGGTAATTATTCATGTTAGCACTCCCCAGTGGGACTCTCTACCACTTAAAATGAATTCTATTTTGCAACAAGTAATGAAGTCTCAGTTATCTTAGATTTTAAAATAGCTTTATGCTTCTTTAGAGAAGTAGGGAACCAAATCATTAAAATATAGAGATTAATCAATTGATAATTACCTAGGTACTATAAAGGAAGAGTGTCTACAATTGTGCTTCTAATAAGCAATCTACTATTAGATGTGTTCTCTCTCCCTCTCCCCCCCCCCTCACACACACACACACACACACACACTGACATAGCCTAGGGAACAAAATGGTTTGTAATAAATAGGTTAATTTCATTTGCTCAATTTGGTGATCAGTAAAGTTGTAGTTGTAGAAAGAGAAACCCTTCACTATTTTAAGAATATCTGGGACTTGATTATTATAGATTTTTAACTGGATGGACCCTTGAAGGACTACCACTGCAAAAATATATACTTGAATCATTTCAGAAATCTTTCAGAGATTACGTAACTCCTTCATTCCAGTAGAACTTATTTCTCATTAATGATGTTCAAAAACATCCAAGATGGTGGTGACTGCAGGACCATCAGTTGTCTCTCAGGCATCCATTTGTCACAGAAGTGTAAATCTATCAGGATCTAAATGTCTTTGATTTTCCCAGACCAGAAAACCCAGTGTTTCTTTCACTATACAATTGGCACCAAGAAATTGGGTCTCAGAGAATCCCCATTTATGACAGATGATTTTGGTCTATTTTATTTTCAGTTCTACAGAGAAGGTAAATTAAAATAATCTCATTGATAGCTTTTAGTTATAGTCACCTTCACTATGTATTCTTTGTAATGTGATGACAACGCATAAGCAAAGTTTAAATGCCCACTGATGAAACGGCTGGAAATCTCACTTTTGCTCCAATCAGTTTCTACCATGTTCCTTTTAATTCTGCCTGGATTCTTCTTGGATGAACAAGAAAACGAAAAATCAGGAATAAATTTATTGACAAGAGAAACTGATGCAAATACCGTTCTTAACATTAGAGTTACAGAGGTGAAAGACACACTTGTTCTCAAGGATGTGAAAGTCTTCTGATGGGGAGAGAGAAAAGCAAAGAGGCAATCAAAAAGTCATGACAGAGGTAAATCTGGGTGCCACTGGGACAGAGACTAAGGGCTCCTGCACATTCTACTGCAGACGAGACAGGGAAGGGTTCTTAGAGGAGGAGGTGCCAGAGTTGAGCCTGCAGGAAAAAACAGCCAGGAAGAGAAGCTGGGGACTAATACTCTCAACCCAGGGAGACGTGTGCGTAAAAGCCAGAGACAGAGCGCAGGATGAAATGCGGTGAGAAATAAGGCTGCAGATAAAAGTGGGAAACGAATTTCTAAAGGTCTGAGATTATGATGAAGGTAACGAATGGGGAGCCATTGAGGGAATTTTATCTGGGGAAGGACATGACCATCAGATTTGATTTTAAAAAGGGTTTTCCCTCTCTGTTAGCTATATAGAAAATGGTTTGGAAGGAGGAGGGGGCTGCGCGCACTTTCCTATGTGAAGAATGATGCTCCTTCCCTCCTTCTCTCTCTGCTTGTTTCATAAGGGGCTTAAGGTGGCAAGAGCTAAGGTAATAGCCGTGTAAGTGGAGAAACGATGGCATCGTCAGGAGAGACATAGTCTTCAAAAAGAAAAGTAGTGATTTTAAGGCACCAAATGCACAGGGTTGCATTTCGTCCACAAACCACACTAAGGATGTGTGAAACTCGGCTTGATGGAAGGTCACGTAAATAAGTCCTGGAGTATTTAGTTGAATATCAGCTCAGGGTAAGCCCATATAGCAATGTGGGTATAAAAAGGAGAAAAGCGATCTTAAATTCTTTTAATAGAAATTTAAAATTTCCCTGGGTCACAGGGACCAATAATATCACCACACTCTGTGTTGATCGCACTACGGCTCTAGCCTGGAAATGAACTCTAAATAAACCTTCCAGCTTCAAGAATGTTATGAGGAAAGGTAAGGAGGTGGAAAATATAACAAGAGGTAGGAAGCACAAAAATCCAACGGGAGAGCCGGGTAGAAAAATACGAGAAAATAACATAGGAAAAGCAGATCGCAATGAAACTGTAGAGGCTTTACATGTCCATTTTATGAGATTGGATTTTATTTAATAGGAGAAGGGACCCATGAAAATTTCTGAGCAGAGTAATGATACAAGCAGAGGTGTGCATTAGTAATCTTGATCTGGAAACAGGTACGCTGTGTACATAGGAAGGAAGAGATGGTGACCAGGTGACCACTTAGAAGAATATTACAATAGCTTTGTCATGCGTGATAAGGGCTTGGATCTTGCGCTGAGAGTGAAAACCTACTTGAGCACCGTGCCTTTCCTGTGGAGTGTTTAACAAAGCAGTCAGGTATCTATGTTTTTTATCAGCACACCTCCCAAGATACCACTCTGCTCAAAAGAATGAAGCTCATTAGTTAATTTGCATTGAGGTAACTTATCACTTTAGTAAAAGCTCCCAATTATCTCACTAATTAAGTATATGTGTTGATTTGTATAGGAGCCAAGATAAAATGTATACTTTGCAAATTATGTAAAAACTGTTGAGACAGTTCACAGTATAAGCAAGATCAGGTTTAATACATTTAAGATACATTTTAGAAGCCACATTTGCACACAAAATTTGACATGCTAATTAAAGGATTTTCTTATTCACCAAAACAAATTAACAAAGATGTTAAAAAAACAACACATCACCCATTCAATCATTGATTCATTCAATAGTAGTGTATGCCAGGCACTGTGCTAGGGGCTAGGGGATATAGTAGTGAACAAAACAGACACAAATCTATGCACCTTATATTCTACTGAAGGAGACAGAATAAATGTGATAAATAGGCACTATGTATGGGGTATTAGAGCTGCTAAGTGCAAAGGAGGAAAAATAAAGCAGAGTACGGAGATAAGATGTGTCTGGGTTGGTGACAGTGAGATGAAATTTTAAACTGAGGAGGCCAGCAAAGGAGGTAAAGAGCAGAAGAAAGGGAAGGAGCTAACCAGAAGGAGGAGATCTAGATAGAACATTCCTTGTAGAGGGAGCACTGAGTCCAGCTTTCTTAAAGTGGGGTCATGTCTATTGCTTGAGGAACACCTACAGGAGTGAGGGGCGTAAGAGTTTAAGATAAAGTGAGAGAAAATGAATGGGTAGTGGGAGTTCGGGAAATAGCACGTTGCGGGTCATTGTGAGGACTTTGTTTCTTCTCTGCATGAGGTGGAAAGCCATCGGTGGATTTTGAGCGATGACGCAATATGACATGACTTGCATTTTAACAGGATCACCACAGTGCTGTGTTGAGAACGAGCTGAAGAGAGAGCAGTGGCAGAAAGACCAGTTAGGGGGCTGTTTCCAACTCCCAGACAAAAAGTGATGATGGTTTAGCCTGAGGTGGTAGCAGTGAAGGTCAGATCTTGATCTGTTTTGAAGCTGGGAATAACAGGATTTCCTAATGGTTCAGATATGGTTGCTAGGAAAAGGAGAGCAAGGATGACACCAAAGTTTTTGTCTGGAGCAAGTGGAGGCTAGTAGTTGCCATGGAGATTAAAAAAAAAAAACTGTAGGAGAATCGTTGAGGTGGGTGAGAACTACCACTTGAATTTGCTCAGGTTAAGTTGGAGGTAACTTAGAGAAATCGAAATGCGGATGTCAAGTGGATAGTTGGAGACTGTGTGGGGCTCAGGAATGAGGTCCAGACAGGAGCTATGAAATTGGAAGCCATCCCTCTAGACATGGTACTTAAGGAGACCAAATGAGATCACCAGATGAATAACTATAGATGGGCAGGCCCAGGTACAAATCTGGGGCACTGGGAACACTGGAAGGCCGTACCACTGAGGAGGAACTAGTGAAGGGACCTGAGATGTTAACCAGAGAGCTCAGAGCAGAGCAGACCGCGTTGGGTTCTAGAAAACAAGTAAAACCAAGGAGGGGCAGTGGTCAACTGTGTCAAATACTTCTATATTCCTTAATAAGAGAATGTTAACTGCAGTGTTTATCTTAATTTACCTAATTACATTATTCATGTACAATTTTTACTTTGTAAAAACTTGGGTCTAAAATTTACTAATGAAGTTAACTAAAAATCTCCCACTACAAATAATGTTGTCACGTTCTTAATGGATTTTAAGATCTGTTGCCCCCTGATTTTTCTTCTTATTCAGCATATAGTTTTACTAGTATTATGCATTTTATATATTTATAAATCTATACATTTTCTTGCTTTTTAACTAGTTCTGTAATAATCCCATTGTTTCCAGGCTTCCTTTTGACCATGTAGGAACCAAACCATTGTTTAAATACATCATCATCCTCGCATGTTTTCTTTGGTGCCCAGGTGGTCATAGGTCAAATGTTTATTACTTTGATCTTTTTTCACTCAACTTATCTTTGTATATCTACTTCTCTCATTTGTTTTTTATTTCTTTTTAAATTGCCCTCTTATCTTTGTTTTTGTTTTGCTTTTTTTTCCTGTACCGTTGCCTTCCATTAATCTTATTTGTACACGGGCACATTTTGCTCCGTAAAGCCATAAAATTTATTTTCCCCTTTGGGAACTTTCTTTTGTATCATTAAAAGAATCTGTATTCTCATTCTCTTATATCTTGAAAAATGAGCTGAATTTCTTTTCCCATGATCATCTCATCATATTTAATATTCCTCCCCTGAGGAATGAGAGATTTGTACATCCTCCATAAAGCTCTATAAAATTTTTAGACTGTGAGAACTCAATTTTAAATTTTTGCCTTTGCCTCTATTATTGTTAGTGACATTCTCTCCAACTTCCCTCCCAGCAGCCCCACCTAATTCTTGTTAGGCTGATTTGCTGCTATGCAGTCAATCTAAATATTTATTTCTTGGTCACTTTAAATTTAGCTCTAGAGCTACTGACTATAGCAGAAGCTCAATAAAGCCCTTTTAGTATGAGACAAAGGAATATCCTTCAAGTTTCCTGTTCTCCTTTTCCTGGGGTGGGGATGGGGTTGGAGGGGGGAGGGAGGAGAGTTGGGAAGAGATCTACTAACGTTCAGAAATCCCATCTTTTCTTCACATGATTCATTATCTACAATCATGTAACGAACCTGCCAGTCAAAACTCACACCCTCCAAAGTTCTACAGTTTTACATGTGCGACAAGCTCATGCTCATACGGCTCTTCTCCTGCTCTTTATCATTGGAGAGCCCCAAACTATTCTGTCTTTGGATAGTCTTACGTCTTTTAAAGAACTTAAGTCCAGTTCTGATCTTTAACAACCACTATAGATATCCAGTTGTCTGAATTATCCACTATTTATATTTTCTGTTTGTATTTTAATCCATGTGTGTGATTTTTCTTAATTCCTAAAGACTTTTCCCTAATGCCCCTTGTTCTCTAAATTATCTTCATTTTGTGTCTCTTCCCCAGGCTCTAGATTATTTCCCTTTCCTCCAGGTTTCTTAGTTTCCGACATGTGAGTTAATCCATGGTTACCTCATTATTTCTTTTTGCTCTTTCTCTTATTTTATTTTTCTGAATTTTCTCTTCTTTTTCTCGTTCCCTCTTTTCCTGTTGGTGGACGTTGTAGATCAGAAACGCCAATACTGTGTCCTATTAAAAGGAGGTCTTGTCTTGAATCAGCTCTTGACCATCCCTGGTTAATTTTACCATTTTTGCTGTAGCCTCTCTAGGCCCCTCCCACTCCTTCTGAAATCCATCGATTTACCTCCTTTTATGCTTTTCATGTCTATTTTACCATCTCGTTTTTTAAAAAAATGGCTGGAGACCCTTTGTCTATTTGTATGGGCAGCTGTTACCAGTCCAGCCTTCACTTTGTGGCCTCTTTCACTGCAGCAGACCCCTGCCCGAAGACATGAATTTGCCACCTCAGCCACAGAGCTTGCCCATGGTCCAATTCTGTCAGAGGACATTGCTTTCTTCGATTTTGTTATCTGCGTATGGGACAGCTCTCCATTTTAAATATTAAATATAGATGATTTCTTGAGCTCCATGTGAAATGATGCCTTCACTGTCCTCTCTAGTCCTTCACAGTAATCCTAAAGGGCAAGTATTTGACAGATGATCACCTCCATCTTTGACTTTGGGCCATAAATCTCTGAGGGTGTGGATTTTGACATTCTCTACAGTCTGAGAGCAGTTTCTTCCACAGAGTGGCTGGTAGGAATAAACAAACCCTCCCTTTCCACGGCTCTGCTTCATAACACTGCAGGCTGTCAAGCTGAAAGAGACTTCAGCCTGCATCTAAGCACCTAGAGAGTACGGAGCCATCTTGGAATCTTAGGCACAACACAGTGCCTGGCCAGAGTTACTCCTCAGTGAGGTCTATGGGGTAAATGCAATTAAACACATGTCTTCTGCTCAGATCAGACATGTATCTCTTAAAGGGCTCTTCATCACTTTGCCAGAAGAATACGGCTCAGCCAGCCAGGAAGTATTTGCATCTGCAATTTATAAATTGTTCAAAGCATTAAAATTCTCATACATTTTCCCCTGAATAATGGATAGTATAAAAATAGAAATTAGTTCAATGGGAAACCTCTCCGATGATAAGGAATTTAATAGGAATTAGAAATTGATAAATTTCGATCCTCAGAGCAGAGGGCCCCATGTATTTTAATCATTGATCACGTCAACTTTTAAGCTCATCTTTTAAAATAGATTTCTATCAGTTAAGGGACAACAGCAATTTAATAACACGTTAAATATACATATGTACAAACATACGAATCATTTGAGTCTATGTTTTGTCAACATCAGCAAAACTCAGTTACTTACAAGTGAAACTCTACGGTGGAAGGACAGCTCCTGTCCTTCTTGGCTTTTCTCCCAAGAGGAGAAAAATAGTAGCCTATGTGATTGTGTTAATATACCTGTCGGGCTGTGTTACTATCGGTGTGAATAGTATACATCAAAAAATCAGTCACAAGGATAGAACACTCTTTTTCCTGCTTTCGTGCGCCACAAGTGACAAGTTGGCACTTTTTTTTCCTGTGTTTCGCTCTCACATTGTAGTTAGATCTGTTCCATACCCTTAAGTTGTTTTTCTTTCCCTCTGCTTTTTGGTATGAACTTTGACTCTTCGGCACAATTGTGGTCTGTGCCCAGCCCTTGGACTGCTAGTTGCCTTGTGGAATACCCCAACTTACTTCTTTCTAGCTCTCTGGATCTGGCTCCAGCACTAACCCAGGTGCTGATAACCCTTCCAGCAGCACAGCCCTGGCATTGGCGCATCATGCGGTATTTACCAGTCAACCATCCATCCAAAGGGTTATAGGGTCTGGAGGTGGAAGTGGCCTGAGAGATAGATCTGGAGTTCAGAGCAGAGCTACAGTATTACCCTCTGCACTTTCATACCTCTTTCTGACATAGTTCCAAACTTTATGGTAGATGCATACAAAGTAAAAAAGTCAACAAAGAGCACAATTTCCTCTCCAGCAAATAAAAGCTTGGAAGCTCTCCTAATTTGGAAAAATTCCACAGTTTAAATAAAACTTGCTGGATGCTGGACTAAGCAAATTTGAGCTGTTTTCATCAAAACAGAGTCCTGAGGGAATACCTATTTTCCAGTGTTCCTTATTTGAGGCTTCCATGACTTAGTGAAAATCTCAGACTCAGTTCTTGGCATGACTTAAGTGACACAGAGTGAGCGTGGTAAGTTCAAAGGATTTCAATCAAGTTAGTCCAGTGATAGGGGTTCCTACTGGAAACATCTGGAAACAGAACTTAAGTGTTGGTCCCTAAGATTCATGACACCAAGGCACGTGCTTTCTAGAAGTACTGACACCTTGGACACCCTAGCAGAGAGTGTTAATGTAGGAGTAACAGCTGGACACACTAGGTTACCACACAGCAATGGGTTCTCCTTGGGGATACAAGGAATCAGTGTTACCAGCCTCCAACCCCTGGCTCCCATGTTCAGTGCAACTGCATCTCTTCTGTGTACCTGATGAAAACTATAGGCTAACTAGTTTGACTCAGTAGGGTCCTCAGGACAAGAATGCTTATACATGGGTCCTCATGCCTGGTGATTTATATAGCTTTAACTGAAAGAATATGAACTGCAAAGTAACGGGATCCCAATTAAGAAAGGTTTATATTAATTCTGAATTAGGAATTAGGATTTAGATGAACTGGTTTAAATCTTCCCCTATAAAGTACCAGCTGAATGACCCTAGACATACCACTTGAGTTTTCAAGTTGGGAATCCTTATAATCATGGAAATTAAAGTTTCTAAAGATTAAATAACTTTGCTAGGGTCACAGTGCCAGCGAAGTATCATAAAGGTGGACAAGAACATCCAAAATTAGAATTATATCACCCAGCCTCAAGTCCTTCTGGAACTCTTTTAACATCCAGGAATAAAATGGGGCCCATCAATTTATATCTTGCGATTTTTGAATGGGTATTTGTTTTGGTCTTTTTTTTCGAAGTTTCCTAGTGCCTCACAATACCAGCACATAGTAGGTTGCAAACAATATGTGCAGAATCAATAAATAAAGCAACATTTACTAAGAATAAAAGGACAGTGAATCATGGTATTGCTTGACCATGCAAGCATAAAGATGAACATAACTTGGAGGAGAAAGAGTATCCAGCATGTTGGACCGTTCTTCAAGGACAAATGAGGAGGGGGCCTAACAATGCCAGCTACTGCCAGAGAATAATGGTAGAATGGGTGTTGTCCCAATGAAGAATGATAGACAGCTAGGTCAAAGAAAGTGGGTAAAAAGATGGATAATTAGAGGAGCATATCTTCTCTTAGTAAGAGAACAGAAGAAGGGGATTGTAAGCTTCTGAGAACAGGGCCCCTGTTTTCTACTCTTTATGTCTCCAGCATTAGCCAAAGGCCTCACCTAATATTAGTAAGCTTCAACAAATGGTTGTGAATGAGTAAAGGAACTAATCACTGCCTACTTGATACAGAACTGACCTGCAGAAGCTGTTCAAAGAATAAAGGCAAGATTCTATGGCCTGTTGAGAAGCTAGAATAACTATCAGGACTATAATTAGTAAGCTAAAGGGTCAGGGACTTCTTAGGCCAAGGGAACGAGGGTCTGTAAGTGCCTAGACTCTTGAAATCCTTAAAGAAAGGATAACAGTCTTCGACCATGCTATGACTAGCCCTAGGGAGCTCTTTCTCTAGGAACAATAGATTCATTAGAATCCAGAGCCTAAAGTAAGCATGGACAAATCCTAACCCTAGAAACGGTAGGTCAAACTCCTACTCACTTTCGCCAGAGTCTGGTGTTTATAATGCAATAAGGGAGTAAATGCAGGCAAGGCTAAAACTAATTTTGAGAAGTAAAAACAATTTTTCTATCATAATGGTTTAAAAAATTACTTTCAAGGTTTTTATACTGTATTACTTTGGTTAATTCGTTACAGGATTATGACTTTACAAATATGTCATGGCTAATGTTCTGCCATTCAAGTGACATCAGTATGCATATAAAATGCACACTTCTTAGCTTGGCATAAAAGCCCCGTGTGGCATGCTATCGAATGAACTACTTTTCCAGAATCATGTCAAATCCTCTTCATACGCAATGTATGCTCCAACTGTACCAGATTTCTCTTTAGGGTCTTGCCATTTCCTAGGACTGTGAATTTGCCCCAAACCAGAAAATGACTTGTTTAGCTAGATTCAATTCCAGTGTTTCTTCCTCAGTGTCTGTAAAGATTTAATTATTTCCTCCTCTGTCTATATGAACGTATCTCTATTTTTAAGAATCACGTATCCTTTTGTTTTATAATCATTTCCTTACTTTCAACCTCACTCTAGTTCAACAAACAGCCATCGGCTACACAAAAACACTCATGTTACTGAATAATATACCAGATATCATCGCTTCAAATAACTGGCATTTAATAAAATGACTTGCAAATAAATTGTTAAAGATCACACCATAAACTTAACCCCCAAGTGGTTTTGTCTACATGTACCTTAGATGGACATTTGCTCTGGTGTGTGGGGACCCCGGAAGAATAAAATCCCCTATACCTATCGTTCCATCTATGTAGCCTGCCGTGAGAAATCATTTTTCAAGTCTAAAGCCTAAGCTAAAAAATCCATGTTTTTGGCAATTTCATTAACATTTTAAAATGTTAACAATTCTGTCAGGCCAAACTGAAAATGACTGTGTGAGAAATGAAAGCTTGCATAACTGACACCCGCTCTTCATGGCTCATTATCCTCATGACTTTCATTACGCAGTGAAGGAGTGGGGTCAGCCTCACAAAATTTAGGAACAATTAAGAAAATTACTGTATGCAGATGTGACTTATGGACTGAGAATAACGAACTTCCTAAAAGACTATATTCAACAAAGTAAGTAAGACTGATGGAAATTCCACAGATGTTTTATGGCTTAAGGCAGCTTTTCAGATATTCATTATAAAGACTCCTTCCAGGGTTTAGCTCACTTCCCTTGAACCTTTCCTGAACACTCCGAAACTTTCTCTTTGACCGTATTCCTCAGGGAGCCTAAGAAGTCCTAGGCATATTTCCTGAACTTCTTGGAGTTCACTCTCAAACACACTCGTGGAGATGAAAACATTGTCACTGACCCTTGTACACTGTGAATTGCTGCTGGGCTCCATACCTTATGCTCTTCTTTTAAACTTTCAAACTTTGTGGAATGAACATGTGGAAACAGCCATAGGGGCAAAGGTTATCCATGGACCTAACATTCCACCAAAAAAAAAAAAAAAAAGAAAGAAAAAAGAAAAAAAGAAAAGAAGAAAGACACTAAGTACCTAAGTAAAAAAAAGACTATGTTTTTAATTTAGGCAAAATTTTATTTATCTGTGAGCCACCTATTTTTCTTCTACAGCCACAGATAATGTAGGATGTAAATATAATATAAAATTTCCTTTCCTTCCTTCTATTTCAATAAATGTCTATTAAGTGGCTGCTATGTGCTAGGCATTAAACTAGGCTGAATAATAGTGTCTCTACTTAATGAAATTTATACTTTAGCTCAGAAGTCAGACACATAGACAAATAATGATGATGGAATGGGTTAAGTACCACCATATAATTTCATGTACAAAGTACCATGGGATCCTGTGAAAGGAGGCACATAACTGTAATATAAATTAAACCTTGAGGAGCCAGAAAGATCAGTTTGATCTTGATAAAATGAACCCCTAGGGTATATACAACCCAAGTCAACAAATATTTCTCTCTGTAGTTTCTAAACATTTTTAGGATCCAAACAGAATCATTTTTCTTGTGCTCTCCATTTTATATGAGGCAGAAAGATGCTAAATAACTTAATGTAACTTTCGTAGGGGTTTTTCCTGTCTGCTGTTCATGATTGTCTTTCCAAAATAATGACTATTCAAAATCACACATCAAAGTTTTGCTTATATTTTTGTTATGAAGGAGGATTTTTTTTTATCCCAGATAAAATCCTGAGCCTCAATTACGTGCTAGTTCAAAAATAGTATATTAAATCTTGATAGCAGCTGTAAAATAAAATATGCAAAGACTTTAATCTTGCGGAAATTCAAATACAATATGGGGAAAATGGAAAGTTCAGATGATGACAGAATATCTAATGTTATCATCAGTAGATTCCTAATAAATGAATTTTGAATTATTTTATTGTATTAACAACATTCTTCAGGGAGTGTATAGGTTGTGATTAAACTCTGCCAATATATGGCATTTAGCATGTTGCCTTGCACACAGTAGGTGCTCAATCTATATATGTAAGATTAAATGTAAAATGCTTATGACCACTTGACATTTCATCGAATAGTCATGTCTTTTTTAAAAGGCAAGACACTGTGAGGTTGTCTTTTGTGTCTCAATATAGTAAGATATTCTTGCTCCAAGAGGGCTGCCTGCTCAGTCAGAAGAGCATGCGATGCTTGATCTTGGGGTTGTGAGTTTGAGCCCCAAGTTGGGTTTAGAGATGACTAAAAATAAATAAATAAACTAAAAATGGGACCAGCCTGGAACTAAGCCTTTACCTTTAAAAGAGCAAAAATTTCTCTGATTTGGTCTCTCTGATCATAGGTGGTCCTTTTCAGGAAAAAATCAGAACCCTTTAAAATATCTTCCAAGGATAGTCTCCTTTTCCCAGGGATCATGAAAACTATTTCCATGTTACGGGTTATTCTTTAAATTAAATGGATTTTTTCATTCTAGCTTCTGAACCAGACTGATAAACTGGAGAAGGTACCTAAATAAAAAGGTCCCTAATTAGAGGTACCTAATTATGGATATACATATACATATACATAATATAGATATTATGTATATACATAATTATGGATACCTAATTAATAATAATATACCTAATTATGGATATACATATACATATACATAATATAGATATTATGTATATACATAATACATATACATATACATAATATAGATATGTATATATACATATACATAATATAGATATGTATTATGTATATACATAATAGATATGTATTATGTATATACATAATAGATATGTATTATGTATATACATAATACATATACATATACATAATATAGATATCTATCTATCTATATATATATTAGGTACCTTTAAATAGGTCATATGTAACACAGGCCTTGCAAGATCAAACCAATCTTTCTGGCTCCTCAAGTTTTAATTTATATTAAAGTTATGTGCCTTCTTTCACAAGGACCCCATGGTACTTTGTACATGAAATTATATGGTGGCATTTAGCCCATTCCATCATCATTATTTGTCTATGTGTCTTACTTCTGAGCTAAATATATATATATTATATATATATTATATATATATAAACTCCATGTTTTTGGCAATAAAACTCTTGTGGAACTCTTAGTTCTGTCTAGCTATCTATTGCCTATTGATCACCTAGCCAGCTAGCTACCTAGCTATCACCTACCTATTACAAGGACCCCATGGATAGTAGGATCTATTGTTAGGTCCATTTTACATAAATGGATACAGGACACTGGCAACTAAGGCTCAGAGAAGTTAAGTAACTTGACCGAGTCACACAAGCAATAAGTGGCAGAACTAAAATTCAGGCTCAGAGAGTCTGGCTCCAGGGTCTGTGCCTTTAACTATGACTCTACACTGTTTTAAGCATCACGGCCTGGGAGGAGAGAGAAAAATCCATTTGCTGCTCGACTAATTTTTTTCTCTGTATAGATTTCAAGAGATTTGTCTGAGTCTGTTGATATAAGAGTGGGCAGGGGAGAGAAACATTTTTTGTGTAATTACTATGAGCCGAGCATGGTGTTAGGTACTTTTCATACATAATTTTATGGTATCTTAATTATCATCTATCACACTATTCAATGTAATCCTTGCTTATGAACTAGAAAACCGAGGGTCAGAGTTTTTAAACAACTTGCCAAGAAGAAATAGCTAGTAAGAGGCTAAACCAGGGTTTAAAAGCAGGACTGTGTGTTTCTACGACACACCATGCGCTTTCAAATCCGTAGACCAAATTCCAGATGACAGATCATGAAATACTCGCCTCTGTAACCAGACGCCTCTCAGAAATATTATTAGAGTTGAAAGCTACTCGAAGTCAAGATTTCTGCAAAGGGGAGAGAGAGGGAAATCTTGCTTCCTGTCAAAACCCTGTGCATGGGGATGTAACACAGGCCTTGCATCCTACCTTGATAAATATTGTCCTGAAGTGAGATTTGTGGCATCCACCTCCATGCAGTTCATCGTGCTGGGGATAAGCGCGAGTTCTGGCTGGATCATGGTGGCCGTGGCTATAGCTCTCGCAACCAGTTCCATGGCATCTTGTACATAGTACTCGAAGACGGACTGCGTTGTTTTTCCATGAGCAATGAGCCCGAGGGGCAAACCTTCTGTCCTCAGTTCCTCAACGTTCTGGGAATCCCCCAGCACCCAACGAAGCTCAGGGGGCATTACTCCAAACTGGGTGGTAATTTCGAAAATCCGCCGGATACTTTCCATGTCACAGCCAAACATCACCATGGTGGGCGTACTGTTCTTAATACTCTCAAGCTGGACCTGCAGGAAGCTCAAGAGGTCCTCGGTGGAGGAGAGGTTGGTGGTGATGTTGATGATAGACCCAAGGTGGAACTTGGAATTTTTCTGGGTGAGGAGGAGGAAGTCAGTGACGTTCCAGTCTTCCTGGCACAGCAACAAGCTAAAATTGTACCAGTTGTTCATGGTCAGGATTGAGACAGTGACATCAGCATCAGAACTTAATGAATTTTCTAAACTCAGTTGTAGGTGAAGGGGATTCTGTATTTAAAGATACGAAAAAGAAGAATTAGAAAGCATTGGCCAAAGATGGTAACATAGGGTATGTTTGCTTTCTTATGAGGCTTACTTAATCCTATATTTTTCTCTACGATTTTCAAATGCCTCTGGGATAAAATTCCCATCATCTGGAAAACTGTGTTTCCTATCTAATGAATTACTGAATCCTTACAACGGATCTTCCTTGCTAAGACCAGAGGGCGAATGGTTTTTAGTGTTAAATGTCAGGGCTCACACAACTGGTCTTAAACTTTTATCAGGCTTCTCTACTTCCTTACAGCTTGTCCCCTTCTTGTATTCCATTTCTAACTATGGTTGTTATTAACTCATTTGTTAAATTCTCCCCTCAGGTGAAATAATTAAAAGAAATTATGTTTACTTTCCTTTAAAACAAACAGCAGAGAAGCCTAAAACAGTGCAGGCACTTGTAGAAGGATGGTGTGGAAAATGTTCACGTCAGTTTCCTAAACTTCCAGCCTCTGAGGAAGGCATTTTTAATATATATGGCCCTACAGCCTCAACGTTTGTGTTCCCCCAAAATTCATGCTAAAATCCTAATGCTCAAAGTGATGGTAGGAGGAGGTGGGGCCTTTGGGAAGTGACGAAGTCATGAGGGCAGAATCCTCATGAATGAGATTAATGCCCAACAGGCTCGAGAGAGCTCCCCCGCCCCTACTACTGTGTGAGTGAGTACACAGCGAGAAGCTGGCAGGCTGTGACCCAGTAGGGGGCCCTTCCTTGATTATACTGGCACCCTGATCTCCAACTTCCAATCTCTAGAACTGTGAGAAATCAACTTCTGTTATTTACAAGCCACCCAGCCTGTGGTCTTTTGTTATAACAGCCCAAACGGATGAAGACCTATGTTATAATTAGCAATACACACATTAGGATAAAATGTGTAGTTCGGTATCGAAGGCTTGATTGCATTTGTGTCTACACAGAGGGGATTTTTGCTGGGAAATGTGAAATGTGTGCCATTTAAACACACTTATGGAACTTCCATCACAATTTCATCTACTTAGGGAATTCACCAAATCAGTGAAGGAAGAGTATTTTTTTCTTATTATCTTTTCTTATTTGAAAAGTCACAAATCATAAATCATACAGGTGAAGTGGAAATAGTTCTCCAATGAACACATTTGTTCTCTGTTCTTCCTGAAACTTACTTATCCCTTAACACGGGCACCCCAAGAATGTTGAGCACAATACCTTCCACGTGCTAGGTGCACAAGAAATATTGGCTGAATTGAATTAAACACTTGCCCACTGGAAACTATGAGACCATAGGACTATTTGTGAGAACTTCCAAACACTTGGGCAAATAATATATGTAGAGAAACGAGGAAGGCTTTCTCAAAGTTTCAAGTGCCAAACAAAAGGTAAGTGTGGCCTCCCCTTACCCACCTAAAAATGTGTAACGAGAAACAGGATTTGAGCTGAACTTGTAATTCTATGAAGGACCAAAAGAATTTTAATATGAGCAGACGAAGGAGTGAAGTTTGAGAAGGGATTTTTGGGAGAAAGACTATGGCCATAGGCAGTGAATGAGAGCAATCATGCCGGTAGGTAGGATGGAGTTTTAAAATTTATTCTAAGAATTTAACTTTTGTCCTTCAAATTAAGCTTTTGAGCAGGGTTTGTAATGAGAAAAGCAGAACTGCTGGGGAATCATCTATGAGCAACATTCAACAGGGAGAGGGAAAATAAGCCCTTTAGGATCTTGATTAGGTGCAAAGTGTTTAAACTGGAAGCCAGTGTTGGTCATGGTAGGAAGGACAGGAGAAAAGTTTTTGTTTTTTTTTAATTAAAATTTAATGACAAGATCAGATGTGAGAGGCAAAAAAGGGAGAGGTGTTAGAAACCAGGAGACAGCATCCAGTAGGCAGTTCCTGGTTTCCAGGCTTGAGATGCCACCATACAAGATCTTGAGGTGAGAGGAATGGAAGCTTCCCTTCCTCACTCCTACTGTTGATCAATATAAATTCCTCCAGAATGTTCTTCTTGGCCTCTTTTAGCTTTTCTTCCTTTCTATTTCCTCCTCTGCTTTAAAACCCTCTTCCAGAAGCAAAGAGGAACGGAGGGCAAGCTCTACATTTAGCTGGCAGGAACAAATTATTCCCAACTATCTTCTTGGCCTCAGCTCCCTATTTTGTTACCAGCTTTCTTTCTAAAACATAAATATGACCACACCATTCTTCTGCACCATAACCTCCGAGTCACCCATAGAGCAAATTTCAGAATCAATAGTATGGCTTAGGAGGCCATTCCTAGTCTTTAACTTCACCTCCAACACTCCAAACATGCACACCAAGATGAATCATAGCAGACAACTTATTTTTCTTGTACCAGAGTGAGCATTTTCACACCTACACAGATAGGGCATGCTGATCTCTCGACGTCTCCAGGATGCTTTGCCTGTACTCATTCATCCTGCAAAACTCAGCTCTTCCACGCAGATTTCCAGAAACTAGTTCATGTAACATTTACTACCATTTCTGCTGCTATTAAACTTAAAAAAAACTGTTTTTTAATTTAAAAAATTTTTAAAAATTGAAGTATAGTTAACATAACTGCTGATCTTTTTTACTCACAATTTTTGGCCTGTTTATTTCCTGTAATGGTGATTCGGGTTTTTGTTCTGATTGTTCCTCTGACTCCTGACCAAGCAGAATTAATCATCTCATGTCTGTGTCCTGGTCTCATTTTGGTCATCTCTCTAATACAGGACTCTTCACACCATAATATAGCTATTCAATTAAGTCTTTCTCTCCCACACTAGACTGGAAGCTTCCGGAGGTTAAAGACCATATCTCAGCCATCTCATATCACACTGTTCTTAGTTAGTCAGAGATGGTGTTTGTCAAACACAGTTTTCTTTTGCTCACCTAAAGTCCTAGGCTATGATCATAATCTCTGCACTGAAAGACTGAGAAGAAGACCAATTCCAGCAGAGCATCAAGACCTAATATTTTGCCCCTAGTTGGAACAAAGGCTCATCCATAAACTTCCTTCAGAGGGATTCATTAAATTGGTATGTGAGGACCAAGTTTTAATGGAAGCAGGGATGAAAATATTCTCCTTTTGCTGAATAGGGAAGTGAAATTAGCTAACAATATTGAGCATTTAGCACCAGGCAGAAACAACTGCATTTGGCATAAGAGTGACGTGGTAGTAAAATGAAGGACAACTTTCCCTCCGCTGCCATGGATAATTATTAATCCACATAATCATCCTCACCCCTACAAGCAATCCTATTAAGAAATTCCAGTTGAAGTTAATTCTTTAACAGACTTATCCTTTAACACCATTCTTCAAACAAATATTTATTAAATAGTTTGGAAGCATCTAGTGATATTGTATTTTTCTAGTAGCCTCAGATGCAACATCTTCCAATTTCTCTCCATATAATAATAAAAGCACAGGTCACACACACACAATACAAACACACAATACAAAAACTTGTAACACTAAAACTCAAGCCTAATAGTAAAACTTCCATCAAAATCTGGGGCAAAATTTAAACGAGACTCATAAAACCAAATTGAGAATCAAATCGATATCTTACATACAGTTTGCTATTTGCAAAAGAGCAAATCCATGCTGAAAGAAGATATAATTTTTAAAAAATAATTTTTGCCTAAATCAGAGATTCAGTAACAAAATAACCCAACAAAATAACCCAAAATAACGCAATAACAAAATAACCCAAGAGGCATCTCTCAACCATGTAGACAGAGTGAAACTGTCTCATAAGTGCATTCGATTCATATAAATTAAAATAGACTCAGTGGAGGGAGGTAGGGAGAGAGAAAATATAACACTAAATCTCCCCTAAATGAGCGTACTCCTTATACGACATGTTATATATAATTATGTATTATAATATATGCGTGTTACTGCACACAGTCATGTACACAAAACCATACATGCCAAACTAAATAGATAATTGAAGGGGCTTTCAAATATAATTTTCCTACATGTTGAACTGAATCTTTATTTCTACCTAAGATGACATGCCACTCTGCTCCACTGATTTTTAAGATTTGATTCTCATCATAATCTGCTTCTACATTAGTTTGGAGGCTAAAATTCTCAAAAGTATAGGGCAAGAATGGTCATGCTGAAATGCGTGCATGGAATGAAATCTCAGTAAGTCAAGTGCAGAGCTGGAGGGACAGAGGAGTTGCCAGGATGGCAATGCAGTTGCCAGTGTCGGGGGGTCATTCAATGATGCAAGGAAAGACTGCTTCACCTGCTATGATCACACTGGATTGATAACTATATTAACTATTTAACTAATGTTAAAATTCCACGGAAAGTAAAGTCAGGCAAAGATGGTATTAAATTTGGAAATAGAAAAATGATAGAGGGGCCTTGCCTTAAGAGATAGTAGAGTACATCAGAAAATGCAATTTCTATAAAACAACAGTTAAAACAGGGAAGTAGTAGCAAAAGGATTAACAGGTAAATAAATAGAACAGATGTGTTTATGTATTTAAAGAAGTACATTGATTTAATAGACTACATTGATATCTCATATGTTGCAAATCATAAAGGAATATGGAAGAAATACACATGAAATCAGGGGTTGAGAAAATAGATCATTTGTGAAAATAATTTCTTTTAAATTCTTAATTCCACCATATATTAAAAATCAATTCCAGGCCATTTAAGAGTTAAAAGTACAATAGCAAATCATTAAAAGACAGACCTAATAGGTACCTATGTTTCAGAAATCACAATGATGAAGAGAAATACATTGAAATGAATATTACAAAATACCTTATTTCTAGCATTTTTAAAAATTAAACACCTATCATAAACAACAACAAAAAACAAAGGGAACATGAGCAATAAGAGAACATGTGAAACAAATCTGATAGACAAAGAGCTAATGTTCACTAAATACGAAGAACATTTGCCGATCAATCAGGAAATAGAAACCTCAACTGAGCACTCATTCAATCAAGAAAAATAATCTAGGCTTCCACGGTGAGCCATGCCTCTGCAAGAAATTTCCCATTGCCTGTGTAGGGAGTGAGAGCTAGACAGCACACAGGTATGTAGACAAATAAACACTAATTATAAATATTACTGTAAATGAAACTAATAGGGTGAGGTAAGAGTGGGAAAGGGGGGAGAGGGTGCCAGGAAAAGTTTAATAATTATGATTAGTATGGTAGGTGGATGCAAATATTTGCACTAGACAAGCACTCGCAGTTGGGACTTGAGCAAAAATAAGGAATGTATATAAAATGACTAATCACTACGTATAGGTAAACATATACAATGATTCATAAAAACATACACATTTAACTAATATTGCAGTCTCATTTTGACCATCCATTCTCTTTCAACTAGATACTATCTTTCTAGTCCCAGATAAATGGTTGGAACTGCCACCTGCTTCTGTATTCCCCTCCGATGCTTCACTCTCCCCTTTTGTAGTGTCTGCAATCTGTTTCCTTACGTCCTGAACAGTCCACGCTGGCTCGGCCACGGTCTTCTTCAGTCAGCTGAGCTTGTCTCTCCTTTCCTGGGGCAGTGAGTAGAATGGCTAGGGACAGTAATCCTGGTAATCTCTTAAACTCTGGCTCCATCATTTATGAGCCGAGTGACCTTCTCCAAGTCACTTAGTGTCTCTGAGTCATAAATTCCTCATCTCTAAAACGGGGATAATTCTACCTCCTTCCTTACTGATTCATTGTGAGAATGAAATGTGAGAAAGTGATAATGCCTGGGAAGTGCCTGGCTCCCAGGGAAGGCCTAGGAAGTGGAAGCTGTTACAATTTGCTTAGAGTTAAGTCACTGTGCTGGAAGTGCTTTTAAAGTGACTCCAAGGCATTTTTTTTCTTTGCTATTGTTCTTTTTCATCTATTTTCACACAATAGTCCCTGAAATACGGATCTTTTACTAATACCAATTACACCAACTCCCTAGCAGGAAAACAGCAACTCTGTCTCAGGCTGGGGGCGGCTATTTATTTGGGAGATACTGTGTTCCCCGCAGAGTATCTGCCTCCCCCCAACCCCCAACACACAAAAAGAAAAAAACCCAAAGCCCCTTCTTTTTTTGGTACTGGTTCTAGCCTCACTTTACAAGTTAAGGAATTTTTGGCGCCAACTGCTGGAAATCCCCTGTCAATCTTTGTTCTTCCCAAGAGCACAGATTCAACTATTTTCTGGATCAGTAAAAGTCTCAGAAACAGGATTGGCGGCAGTCAAGAGCTTGCCAGATGCTTTGAGACGTTCCCTGACAGAAGAAAAGAGGTAACGAAGCCAGGTTTGCTTTGAGAGTGAAGAAAAAAAAAAAAATGAAATTCTCTCAGCTCTTTCCTGGGCAAGCAAACCATTTAGTTTTGCCTTCTAGGCCAAAGCTCAGACAGCTCAAATGAGCGTAATATTTCCACCACTTTTAACAGAGATGAAATTCCCTTCCTTTCATGAGTCTGCTGATTACTGAAAGTGTTCAAGGGGCTCAGAACTGGCGTTCTCCCCTGCTATCGCTTCTCCTCAGCCAAGGAGGTCACGGGAGGTTTGTGGTTTCTCATTATCTCACACCTCATTTGACCTATATTATACAGAAGACTGTTTTTTTCTGAAAATTAAAGCTTATTCCTTTAGAAGCTCAGGCTTTTAAATAAATGAACTGTTTTTTTTACCATTGCATTAGGGATTCAGGCAAACAGAAGGCGCAGTCCATGCCCAGAAATTGTAATCTAATAATAATAATACAAATGAAGAGCTAATATCTACCAATGGCCCTGGTGCTTTATGCATATTGTCTTATTTTATCCTCACAATGGCCTCAGGAGGTGACGGCAATTAGCTTTTTAAATAAGTGACAAAAATGAGGCTCAGAAAGAATTATTTTTCCAAGACTGCACAGCTACTAAGAAGAGCGAGCCTGGATCAAAACCCAACTTCGTAGGACTTGAAAGCCTGTGCCTTTGGCTAGTCTATACTACTCTTTTCACTTGATAGAACATGAGAGGTAGAGCCTTGACATTCACAGACTTAATATTTGTAGTCCCAATTCTTTGCAAGTAATCCTAAAGGCTCATGGAATCCAGTCACTTTTAAGACACGCCCTGGCATGGGTTAGCATGACATGCCCCCTGAGGCTGGCGCCTGGGAACTGGGGAGGTGGGGAGCGTGCTGCCCAGCAGGCACATGGCTTCCCAACAGTTTTTGTACTCGTCCTTCCATTTGTAGCAACTCTTGTGAAATGACAAGACTTGTATTTCTTCATTAACAACAGTTGAACAAAGAAAGTCAATCATATAATTAACGACAACCGTTTTGTGTTCGGTAGAAGAAAGTATGGAAAGGCTCACTTAAATTTTTCATTTAGATTCTACTGAATTTCGTGTTTGAAACTATAATGTGTAATGGTGTTCCACCATAATGTATGGGGGTGTCAGCAAAGATCTTAGGACCTATCCTGCAGGATTTCTGAGTGATAGATAAGACAACGCATAACCAAGTAGTAGAACACGATGAATGCATCAGAAGGCGGGAATATGGGCGCATGGTGCAGTTGGCATAATATTGCCAGTTAGGCTGTGTGCAGCAGTATGGGGAAGACTAGAATTCACCTTCTGGAATAGAGAGGACACTGGTAGACTGACCTGCTCTTAGGAGGAAATGTTGGCATGCATAATGTTGTCTTCACCATAACTGGCTGATTTATTTATCCAACAAAACCTGTTGAGAGCCCATGACATGCCAGGCCACGGATAGAGCGATGCATGTCTTCAGGCAGAAGAAACACTGGGAGCAGTTGTGCTACACCCTTTGAACAAACTCAATCTTTCTTCGTTCCAGGCTGATTTCCAAAAAGGAAAGTCGGTTTGTGGTGATTACTCAAGTTTCTCACACTCGGCTTTTGGTCACACTTTTTTTTTTCTCATTCGATTTCCATTTAATTATTAATACCCAATTTGTTCATCCACGTTCCACCCCATTTCTGCCTTTTGTCCTAGATGGTAATACTTCGTTTCACTCACCTGACCCTTTGTAATCTTTAAAGCCTTTGGCGGCCACTCACTCTCTGAGCCCTGCTCTCCCCGACCACTCAATAAGATATACCCTGCCCAGGGGCAACCTCTGATGCTTCAAACTGTCACGATCAAAAGGAAGGGCTTTGATCAAAAGGACGTGGCTACCGAAGATAAGTAGTTGTACGGTGTTTAAGAGAAGTCAGCTCAGGCGAAATGTCCCAGCACAGGAAAGGGTGAACCAAGGACAGGGAGGCATTTGACATCAGGAAAGACTATCAGCAAGCAAGACGGTCCAAAACCTTGGTCTGGGGTTCAGAAGGTCACGGCAATTCCCAGGAGCGTCCAGAAGAGAACATGGTGGCTCTATGTGGAGTAACTCAGATCTCTGTTTGAATGGTGGTTCTTTGACCAGTTGTCTGTAACAGACGTTGTGAAAATCATTTAGCCTCATGGAGCTTCATTTTCCTTTTCTATGCAATGAAAATGATGCTCCCTACCTTGCAAGGTTTGTGAGGATTAAATTATACATATAAAGCATCAGCACACAGTAAATAGTAAGTGGTAGTTTATAATACTGCTGCTGCTGCTGAGATTAGGAATGTTATACCAACAGAATCTAAGTATAAGGGCTAGACTGGAGGTCCATTCGGTTTATTTGACAAACAGTTGGATACGTATTTTGAGCACCTATTTTGTGTCAGTCATTGGATGCTGACTACTGAGACTACTGTAGTGAATAAGCTCAATACTGTCTTTTCTTTCATGGACTTTAAAGTCCATAGGGTATCATCACCACCAGGACACAAACTGATAGTTTAGAAATAAAGCAGGAGACCCGTGACAAGCAATAGGGCCCAAAGTTTAAGCCAGACTAAAAGGAATGGTGATTTAGCTTTTGAGTTTTAGATATGAGGCAAATATCATCACAGAGTTCTTGCTTACATTTTGGACAAGCCCTGGACACTGGGGCAAGGCCAAGTCTACAGGTGGAGGTCAAGGGACCACGGATAAATGGGAGGGGAAGAGGAGGCTAGACGGAGAACATGATGATTAGGGAGGCTGTATCACATGCCTAATGTGTAGTAAATATTTAGTAAATATCAGCCTCCTCCTCCTTATTATAATTATTAGTGTTGTGAATAAAACTAGCACACTTCCTTGGGCTGACACAGTTGAACCTTCCCTGATGACTCACAGCATTTTGATGTCAGCAGTAGTCACTGTACCTGGCTGCAGGGCCATCATGTGTTCAGGGTCCCTGGAGCCAGCAGGTGTCCACAGTGACTGAACCAAGGGGAGCTGAGCTTATGGTGATGCTGGAACTCTTGAGCCTCTTTGGAAAGTGTATTTTCTCTCTTTTCCCGCCATGGTGTCAGGCTGTCCCCCATCCTTTTTCATTGTGTCAGTGTGCCCACCTTCACCAACTTCTTGAAGCCCCTTTTAAGATACTTTGACCTCAAAAAAGAGTCTAACTCACACGTCACAATTTTGTCTTAAATAAGAGCCTACATCAAGACCATCCTATAAGCAAGATGGATCAGCTTTAGCAGTACTGAGGAGGCTGTGGACTGGCTTTGAGATCAGGACTGTTCTGGGGATTGTGGTTTCCCTTTCTTCAATTGTGATGAGAGAATAATTACTAGCAGTCATCCAACTACTTCAGGGCAGTGGGGGACCAGGTGATGTTACCCATGTGAAGGGGCTTTACGAAGTACTTTATGGAGCACTATAAAAATAGATGACATGATCCGTTTGCATATCTATTTTCTGGACCGTGGGGGGTGGCAGGATCAATAACCTACAGAGAGGTAAAGGAGACATTTCTGGAGTAGGATATTAAAGCTAGATTTAATTGTCAAATTCTATGCCAACTTTTTAATGTTCATATTACAAAAAGATAAGATTATTTTTACATTTTAAGAACTTTTGGAATAAAGTTGTTAGTTTAAGAGTGATTTCAGTTACTATTTCACTACCCAGGTTTTGTTCAAATTAAGTAATATTTGAATGAATGTACACATTTGTATGTATCAGCAGGCAGATGATTTATAAGATAATTAAAATTTATTGAAGTGTTCAAACTATCGTTATAGACACTCTCGGTGACAAACTCTGGCATATTTTCTTATAATGGGAACTATTGAAATGTGCACCAGATAATTAAACTGTCTAGCATGCAAGTTAAATTTCCTATGGAAATTTGATTACTTTATGTCAATGCAGCTTGAAACTATTATTAAGAGATGGCTTATGTCACATGCTAATTTGCTTTATTACAGTGAGAATGAAAACTCAGCTAAATGCTGATTATTTCTATTTTTAAATACCCTCTAGGACTGACACCACAGTTGACATAAGCTTTTTTTGTCAATTCCTTAAGCCTTTTTTTTTTTTTTTTTTACTGATACAAGAACAGGTTTTGTACACTTAAACCACGGTTTAACTAATTGTGATGTAATATGGCTTTTATACATACCGGTGTAGCGTCCTAGATTAATTTCCTAACTGTAAAATCAGTTTAATTGCATAACAGCTTCTTATTTCATTTGGAAATTAAAAAATTTGTACAGACTCACATTCATTGCTTGCTACCTGACATTGACCAGTTTAACACCATAAAGAGTATTAGCATGCCATTAAACAGTATCTCAGTAAATTTCCATTTTAGCACCTTATTTCAAAACTTGTGATCCACTAATTATGATGAAGCTTTGCTGCAATGACATTTTATTTCACTTGCATTACTAGGCACATTAGCATAATTAATTCTTTGTACCTTTCAAATCCTGGTTAAGAGTAAGAAGGCACTGAAAATGTTGAATTTAGTTCTTAAAGTCTCTAGTCAGAAGCAGTACTTTCTCATGAATTAGTGATCACACTCAGAAGCTCTTTAAGCATTTGTGGTGACCTCAGGTCTCGAACAATGAATCCTGAATGAATGGGTCTATGTTCTTCCAGGAGGGTCCATGTGAGCACTATCACTGATTATGAAATAAAAAAAGACCCAGTTGGCTAGTTATCAAATTTAAGATTTGGATCGCATCTGGCCCTGTTGTGAACTCACTTGTCAAATCACTGCCTGTATCCATTCAAGCCCAACAATAATCAGATAGGGCAGAACTATTAAGTTTAAATGATCTACCAAAAGCCAATTAGTATACTTATGATTTTATCATTTGGTTTGGAAGGGACCTTAAAGTTCACCTAAGACAAGCTCCTGTACCGTTTAAGGAATGCCATGAATTAAAGGGTAAGAATGAGTTAAAGGCATTTCTCTAATTAGGAAGGTTACTAATTTTTTAAATTGAGGTGGTCTGTTTTCCTTATGCTTTTTAATGAATATGACTGCATTTTAATATTTATGAATATCTGCTTGTGTTTAATTTTATCTCCTGAATTTTAAAGGAAAGATGCGGGCTCAGCCCAAATTTGCTGTAATCTCTCTGTAGTCCTTAAGCCACAAATAACGGCCCTTTATAAGAGAGGTATAAAGAGTGCGCTGATTTATGAATTCATTAATTTTTCTTCCCCACTGTGACAAACATATATAATCACATCATGTCTTGAGAGCACAGAAAAATTAATTACTAATATATTTAGTGCTAGAAAGAATCAAATCAAATACAATGAGTTTTCTGGGTTTCCATCTGATTTACTGTATAAGCCTTGGAATTATGTCTTTCTGGAATTATTTATTGTCCTTATACAGTCATTCTGTTAACATTTTTTAAGCCTCTCTTGGCATTATTTTCTTTGAAACTCTTGCCAAAAGCTTTTAGGCTTTAAAATGGGAAGAACCGCCAAAGACCATCACTATGTTTTCTAAGTCAGTCATGGAGCACAGATCCAAAAAGAGAACAGGGACGAGAGGTCTTTATTATTTCCAGAAAAAAAAAAGGGGGGAATTGATAACTCTGTCTTTATAATATAGACCAGCACTCAAAATGCTAAATTCACAATGTTGATGATTCTCTCCCCTTTCTGTGTCCTGAATGGTCCTGGAGAACCCTGGTATCCTATCTCTTGCCTTCCTTTCCAGATTATACAGGATCCATCAGAGTAGACAGTGACATTTCTATGTATTCTAGACCTCATCACGCTTATCTCCTCTGAGGCACAACAGTGGTGTCATCTTGTCCTGTTTATTCAATTGTCTAAATATATCAGTTTCCTTTTATCTTGGAAGCCATCCCCCCCAAACTTGGACTTCCCCAAGTGCCCCGGCTGTGTCACCTCCACATGCGTGGGTAGGTCACTTTCTCTGTCCAGAACACTCTTCACCTCCCTTTTGACCTCACAGACTTCCAGACAGCTCTCCTCCAGTTAAACGCGGCTGACTTGCCTCACCCTCGAGTTGTGTTACTTGCCTCCCTTTTTTCTGCTGCCCTTCCACACTCTGCACATCCCCCAAACATTTATAACATGACACAGTCATTACTCCTTTCCTCATCTCTCTCCTTCCCTGGACCATTTGGGGGCTAGATACATTGTCTTTATAGTAAAATCCTGAGTACCAGTGCCCAGAAAAGAAGAGACTCATGGCAAAGATTTGTTGCCTGAATGAACAAATGGTGATGTGTAGTTTAGATTTAGACAGAGAAGCCTGACCTTTAGCTGAGATGTGGGTCTATTTTTGATGAGTCATTTTCCTTCCTATTTGACTAATAGGGCTTCTCTCTAGAGGCAGGAGTAATTAGTATCTGTTTTCCCATAAAATCATCTCCTTCCAGATGACACAAATATTCTCTGATGTCAATCAGGAAAGTGGCACCTGAATGCTGAGAAGATTGACAGAATTGCTCAATTGCATATGTGCCCGAGGCACTGTTTAGAAATACAAGTGAATCATGACATGTGCAAACTCAGTCTGTGTCACTCATTTCCTTTACACTAAAGACGGTTGTGGGGAAATATTTATTGTGCTTTATAAATTATTCATAGTTGACTTTGTTTAAATGTTCAACACCGATGCATTTAAAACATAATTGAAGACACGAAGGTATCAATGTTGACGCAACCGTTCAGTTGCTCATCTGTTATTTCAAGTGAAGTACCATAACAGCCCTGGAGAAATGACTTTGGAATCCCAGTGACCAACGGAGAATGGTATTCTAACAAAGTACATGGAAATGACAGTAAATAACGAAGACTAAGAGAAGAAGAGCGCAGATAAAGGAAGGTGATAGAAGTTTTATCAGGATTTTGAAACTTAAAAATAACACACCTATTATTACTATGCACAACCAAAAATATCTTAGTATTTAGCATTAAAAAGCAAGTGATCAGGCTTCTATTTACTTGAATTCAGAGACACAGCTATGCATGGCGTGAAGGAGGGGGAGGGGAACTTGGACAACCAAATTCCAGCACAATTCTTGCTGTTCCTTTTTTATGCAAAGTGAGAACGCTTCCCCCAGATGGCTGATTCCTTCTCAATATTCAGGTCTCAGCTCAAACTTCTGGACATTTTTTTTTTTTTTAAATGTTCAGTTAGCCAACATATAGTACATCATTAGTTTCTGATGTAGTGTTCAATGATTCATTAGTCGCATATAACACTCAGTGCTCATCACAACACGTGCCCTCAATACCCATCGTCCAGTTACCCCATCCCCCACCCCCCCCTTCTGTAACCCTCAGTTTGTTTCCCAGAGTCCAGAGTTTCTCATGGTTTGTCTCCCTCTCTGATTTCTTCTCCTTCAGTTTATTTCTGGGCTTTCTATTTAACATCAGCAGCCTCCTCAATGAACCACCACCACCAAATCCAGAACCTTCATGGAACACAACTTCATCTTCTTGAGCACTGGTCAGTGATGGAAACGAACTTACTTATTTGTTGATGGGTCTGTTCAACACTCTCTCACCATGAAGGTGAAAGTTTCTGGAGGGCCCAGACACTACATCCTCTGGGCCTAGAACACTGTTTAGTGGCATTTGTTGGTTGACTGACACTGACTCGAGATACCTCTCTGTTACATATTAAAACTTATCTTTCCTCTAAAAACTTCCAAAAGCTCATATTTTGACTGATAAGACATATACCAGATATTGTCCCTGTGGAATTAGTTTGGGTTGGTTGACCTATAGAAATCTGTCTTTCTTTGGTACCTCGGTCTCCATCCAAGCCTGTTTGGTGCTCCCTTTGCCTCCACTTCCACCTCCATCCTGTCTCTGTCTTGATCTCTAGCTTGGTCTCTAAATTTTTTTCATCTCAACATTTACCTCCTTTGCGGCCATATCTCTAGTTTTCTCTCTTGTGTAAACACAAGGCAAATGGCTTTCTTTAAAAAGAGCATACTAATGCCAAGTGACTATATTTACTGAGCATTAGAAATAATTATCATTGTATTCAAACAGCTTGCTGCTTTGCTATTGTCCTAAAAAGAGGATACATTTCAGATAGTATTTGAAAACCAAAACTCATTATGGTGCGGCTCTTTACTGCAAAACTGGATTATCTGGATCAAATCATGTTTCCTAAAATATTCTCATACAGTATTTTCTGATAGAATAGGGCTCATTCATTCAATACCTTAACGGAATGCTTAGAGAGGCAAAATTTAATCCTTTGGTGTTTGAGGTCATATTCACTTCCAGAGTGTCTCATGTTTCTATGCAATATATTTTAGATACTTTTTTTTTTTTTTACAGAAAACATTTGTTGAATTGCTAGTATATGCCAGGCACTGTCATATATTGGGAATGTAACGAGAATGAACAAAACAGATATGCCCTGTGTCTTCATGGAGCTTAGAGTTTGAGGGCGGAGGCAGATATTAATAAAATAGAACATTAATAAAATAAAAACTAATAATAGGTAACACTTATTGGATGAATGTTCACTGTGTGCTAGGTGGTGTTCTAAGTGTTTTACAACTATTCATTCATTCAATCCTTTCAACAGTTTTATGATGTAGGAACTACTAACCTGTCCATTTTACAGAGGATAAAACTAAGGTCACACAACTAGTAAGAAGCCAAGATGGGATTCAAAATGAATCTCTAGAAGCCATCCTTTTAAACACTACATTTCACTGCCTTGTGAGACTTGTTAAAAAAAAATAAGAGGCGAGATTCATTTCAAGTAAATTTGTAATTATAAGGGTAAGTTCCATGAACCTAAAGTGAAGGGTATAGAGAGTATATTCCAGAGTGACCTAGTCTGGGGAATCAGGCAAGATTTTCTTATAGAAGAGGTGTTAAAATTCAGATGGGAAGGATTTAATTAATTTATATTTCATTCCCTTCAACTTAGTTGTGCCCTACCTAATACTACTAGAACCTTCTTTTCAAAGGAATACAGAGGCTCCTCATCGACAATTTGGTAGTTAATTCATCCTTCTGAACTTTCCGCTTCCTGCAAAATAATCAATCTCTGCTGTTGATTAACATAATGCGAAGTCAGAACAAATGAAAATGGGCCAGATGCATATAGAAACTCTCTGGGTGGCCATGGTCTGTCTCAAGATGAATGTGAATTCAGGATGAAGGCGAATGCCTTTCAGTAATAACCCTAAGAAGTAAACAATATTAACTAGGATTCTTTTGTGACCCATTCTAGCCACTTGTAGATAATGCTATAGTTTGGAGAGTAATTATTTAAGAACCACATAATCAGATTATGCAATCAGGGAGCTGGAAGGCCTGACATTATTGCATTTAATTCATGACACACTATATAGTAAACCATTTCAGGGAAATGGAGCTTCTCCTTTTAATGCACATCATTAGGAAAACAGTCCTCACTGTCCATGTGGCAGAACACTAGAATGTGCTGCCAGAGGTCATCATAGGTTCTTTTTAAGCAACAGCTCATTTAATTCCCAGATAGGCCAGGAAGCTTCAATTTGTTCCTTGGACACAGATTTCATTCTTCACCCCAGCACTTATCTAAAAAGTGTAGAACGTTACACACAAGGGAGACCAAGTAAAAGAACGAGAATGAATGTGTTGCCAAATGACCAAATTTTATAGTCTCTCAAGTCTGAGAGGATTGATCGTTTTGTTTTGTTTTTTTTTTTTTTTTCCCACTTGCAGACGAAACTTACAGATTTCAGGAAAGAAATCGCAGACTCCTAATGAGGTGGTGAGACTAAATCAGCAAATGAGAAGCAAGAAACACCCTAACAGCAATTCTTCAACAGCCACTGAAATTTGCAAAAGATGCCAGTATCTCCCAGGAGAGCAAACAATCATGATGTTGAAATGCCAACTGTGGAAATAGTATGTTAAAAATGCAGAGCAAAATTTCCCAACAGTACATTTTGTCTTATGGAGCGCAGCACATGCACAATAGTGCACAAGTAGCCCCAGGGTTGCAGCTACATCGGCAGAAATCTCTACTTCTCTGTCCATGGTAATAGTTAGTGAACTGAACTGGGGACACACCGCCTAGCTTAATTTATTATCACCAATAATTATTTATATCGAATAAGGTTAAACAATAGCATTCAGTGCAAATCCCACATATACCCACTTGACTGCTCTTCTTTATGGCTAGCGTATTGTTTGGTCTTGCATATCTTTGGCACAGCAGAAGCCTTCCTTTTGGTTGCCCTTGTGATGCCTTCTTCATATGTGTTTTAAAATATTCCAGATTGGCAGCTCCTCAGATAGAAGATATGGATACTGATGGGGCTTATATTATTTTAAACACAGACTCATTACTAATACACTTTAATCTCTGGTTTAAGTAGGCACTGCTTTTGTTTTGTTTTAGATTTTTACAATTGCTTCCCGTACTAACAGAAACATTTTGAACACTGCATAATATGCCTACAGTTTTAAGATAATATCAGTGCAATTGTTTTTATTCTTAACTCTGGCAGACAATGTATCCTAAGGATTTGGGATTAGTAGACAGTGAATTTTTATTCCCCTCTTGGACTGCAGGGACCTCCAGGCAAGGGTAATGTTCTGCTATTCTTTACATTTAATGTTTCTGCACAGAAGGAGGGCAGAAGGGAGCATGAAGTCAGAAGTCGCTCACTTCTCTTTCCATAGTTCTTCGGCAAGACTTTCTTCTTAACGTTAACCAGTTGTAACTTGCTGAATATTGGGTGAAGAAAAGAGGGAGTTCATCAGTGCAAAAGGTTGGGGTGGGGGTGGTGCTTAGAGGTACTAATATGTAATAGATTCAGATAAAAAGGGAATAAGAACAAATCTACTATTTGGATGGAAAGTATAAAATGAGTTAGCTGAGGAGGGTAAAATATTTTACATTCGAAAGGGTCCTGAGACCATGTCAGTGATTAAGTGCTAAGAGTAGTCAATAGATCACTAAGTGACTAATGCAATCACATTTGGGGACTGGAATAGCTAACTTCATGATTTTCAGAGATTTAACATTACTTACTACGGGCAATGGGTGGTCCAATGGTGGGGGAGATTGGCATCATGTGGCCTTTAAATATCTTTTCAAATAAGACAATGTGGTTTTTGTGATGGCTTTACAGACAGAATCAATTAAAGCATATTTTGAGCAAAAAATTGACATTGGGGAACTATGTGATAGCACTGCTAAGCCACAGTGTGGGAATAGCATATGCTGTGTGAAAGCAGAGAGGAGGTACTGGGGGTTAGTCCCCCATTGAGCTCAAGGTCACAGATATTAAGGTGGCCTAGGAATTATCTATATGATGCTTACCATGATAGGGTTCCATTTATACAATTATAATTAATAATGAATGAGTCATTTTGATTTAGAGATCCAGAATTAAATTTATCATCTGCTTAAGGCATAAATCCTCAGAAATAATGGGATAATGATTTGTCTTATGCATTTCTATGACTAGCCTGACATTTTTATACCAGATGACTGAGCATCCAGCTCCAAAATTATAAGGTCTACACTAATGTCTCCCAGATGTTTATTAAAAGTCCTCAAAGTAACTTTGCAGACGCTCACATAAAATTTTGCAGTAAATCCCCAACATATGACTATGTCATAGGACATATTTTATGAATCCCATATAATAGTAGAAAGCTCAAGATTAAAATTGTAACTGTTGTAAATGTTTTCATAAACCCTTGAAAAAGATTCAAAATGACCATAACACACAGGCAATTCCGAAATGCTCCAATGACCCTTGGCAATGGACCTTCTCTTTTAACTGTACGTTCTGATTTTCCTTAGCCATAACCTCTGTTACAATCCTTTAAGTATTTTTTTTTCTCTTTTGAAACTGATTTTTCCTGAGATGATGGGTTGTTTAAAATTTTTAGAAGTTGGACATGAATAAGGGAAGCTAATGATAAAAATGTTAATAGGTACCCAAGGTCAAATAGGTCTCAGAAAATTCAAACAATATTTTCCAGAAAGAAATAAGATTATTTATCTATCCCAGCAGCTTCAGATGATAATAAATAATGTTTTAAGATGCCAAAGGGATAATCTAAAGGCAGTTTTGAAGAATGTGTCATTTATTGAAACAGAGTACAACTTTCTGCTTATGGGATCTTTGGTGGAATATCCCTGTTTTTGTTGAGGCAACAGAGCCTAATTAAAGTCTCAAGAGAGGAGTCAGGACCTTTGGATTTTGAAGTTCGTGCCATAGCAGCTCATGCATTCACTCCTAAGCTCTCAGAAGCAGAATCTCTGAATCCACAGTGACTTAGAGGACAGAGCACTGGACTTAAAATCACCAAATTTCATTCTGATACTTGCCTGGTAAAATAGTCTACTTGAGGCTCAGTTTCTTTATAACTTCATTTGTAATTTGGGGGAGTTAACACCTTCCTCCTAGAGTTGTTGGAGGTTATTATGTGTACGTGAGCTTATATGAACTGAAATTACTTTATAAATTGTAAAATCCTCATCAAATGACAGTGATTGCTTTATTATACACATACCAAAAAAGGCCCATGCCCTGTACCCAAGACCTAAAGGGAATGAGACACTCTACCCTAAATTCACAATGCATTTATTCCTCTTTCAGTTATGATAGAGTCTGTTAGAAAATACAGGAATGGTATTTCTATACTCTATCAATTTGATGGTGTAAAGAAAGGGCCTTTCAAAAAGTGTTATTCGGATATCCCAAACTTAAACTTATTCTATATACAATCTTTTTTCCTATTATTCCTCTGAATTGTTTTTCATGGAAATCTTTGGTTTTAGAGAATTTGGAGTGAATCCCAGTAATTTGGGAGGCCAGAAAAAGAGCTATCAGGATTTGAAGTATCGGCAGTATTGTCTAGTCTTTAAAAACTGGAGAAGTATTTATAAGGTAAATGATAACTAGGATCTGGGCAGAGTAGGGGTGGGTGAGCGAAAACTAGGGAGCTAACTTATTTAAGGATCTAAATCTCAACTATCAAAAAATCTTGAGTAACAGATAATGGTTTTGTCTTCCAACCAAATTCTCTCTCTCAGAGAATTCTTATTTTTCTGAGTCTCGAACAGAAATACAAATTAAGATAAACATTCATTTATTGTTGCATGGAGAATGCCAAAGTATGTGCAAATATTAGTAATCTTTTGCAGACATTAGTGGATATATTAATCTTTGAAGGTGACTGATGTCCTATGTCTATTCTCAAGAGCAGTAATTTACTATCTAAGGAGAGAGATCTCTACTTGCTTAGAGATCTATAATAGGTTAATTATTTCCAATTTCTACCTTGTTCCATAGATCCATATCATAACCTAGAGATTTCTATTTATGGCAAAAATGTATAATCAGTTTATCCAAGTTGCTTTTCTAATGGAGAGGCTACTGAGGACAGTCAACCTCTGGTGGTGAGGTACCCAACGGAGGAATATTGCCAAACAATTACAGTGACATTACAAGGCATAAAGTCAGTTGGCAACCAGGCATTGTTCCAGGCAATCTGAAAGACAAAGTACATGGCCAAAGCAAATAATTCACATTAATATATTTTCCTAAACTTCGTATTGTCTGATTCAACTATCTGTTTAGTTCAGATAAATTGGAAAATTGCCCAGTCTCCACAGCTCTCAGCAGTTAGGCACACATGCCTAACATAATAAGTTAAATGTTGTGAAATAATAATTTTATTGAGAATAAAACAAAATCAAACAATGTTGAGCAAAGAGACAATAATTACTCACAAACACATCTCAGAGTTAGAAGAAATTATAGCATCAAGGCCACACAGGATAGAAGGCAGAGCTGCGTAGAGACTTTGGAGCTACAAAGAGTGAACCTGAGTCCTAGCTACACCTTTTTGTGGTTGAGTGACCTTGAGCAAGTGAGGTCCTTAAATAAGTGACCTTAACCAAGTAACTCCTAATCTCTTCACCAATAATATGTGGGTAAAAAATATTAACCTGAGAAGATTTAGTAAAAATTAAATATGAAAATGCATGATGCCTAGCACACAGTAATGGTGCCACAAATGCTAGCAATCAACACCACTATTTCTTTGATACTTTGAGTGACTCACTGTGTGGATATGGCTATTGCCTCTCAGCTCTAAACCCACTTTTCCTTTCTCCGCTTTGGGATGCAATATCTAGCACTCTAATGCCAGCTAGTACTCTAGGACACATCACATTTCTGCTTTGCCAGGAGGATCCTGGTAGGCTCTGCCAACAGAGGTGACCAGATGGAGACTGCAAGGCTGGAGGGAGAGCAGGGACTTGCTTCCTCCTGTCCTCTCTTCACTTCCGGTGGGTTTTGTCTGCTTCCGGTTCCTTTAAGCATCACCCCAGTAATGCTTTTGCATCCCTTCAGCGGTTCCTTCCCATGGCAGCATTAAATCTAAGGCACCCTTTCTAAGACTTGCAGAACCAAGTCTCTATCCTACACCTGAGAGAAACCAACACCAAGCAGCCAGTTTAGGGTCTGGATCTGAGCCCCTTAGGATCCCTCCTCAGAGCTCAGAGCCACCATCACCAGCTGGACAGCACTACTTTTCTCAAATACCTGGAGTTTCAGCTTCACAAGCTCTTCCTCTAAGCTTCTAAGTGTTAATGTTTGCAGGCTCTTCCTGTTGTTTACTCAGCAAATCCTGGAAGCAGTTACCTTCCTGGGGCTATCTTCATACCAGGGCGTTTTCTTCTTATCCTTCCAACTACCTGACTAAAAACTTTGTACCATTATATTAAAATTCCACTCTTTAAATAATTGCTGTGGCTTCTATATCCTGAATGGCCCTCACTGATATACTCGATATCTATGACAGCTTACTTAATCACTTGGACAGCTTTGAAAGATCTTAGTTTTGAGCTAAACGTCCCTCCTAGTGACTAGCACCCACAGGGTCCTTTTGAACCACACAAAACAACATTCTTCCTGAATGTCACTAGCTTATCCAGTATTGGCATCTTTCAGACCAGGTTAGCGCTCTAAAGTCACAGAAGGAGGTGCAAGAAGAAATGCGGTGGACAAGGCGGCCAGTAGGAAATGGCAGGAAGGCATGGGTAGAAATGAAATGATGAATTCTCTGTTCAAGCTAAAACCACAGTGATGGATAACCATTCTAGAACTTATTCATAAAATTCCAATAAAATGCACAAACTGATCTGATGCAGCATTCCTCAACTTCCCACTGAAATATCAAATGAGACATAAAAATACATAAGCTCACAACTCCAAAAACTTCTATGAGACAATCAAGAATGTTGCACAAACTGCAAGCTGGCGGAACGAGAAAAAATATGACATTAATATTGTATCTGAAAATAATAGTAGCTAATATTTCTTGAACATTTCGTATGTACCAGGCCTTTCCTAACACTTTCTATAGGTTATTTCATTTTATCTTTTTAAAATTCAGTGGAATAGATTCTATTATCCCTGTCTCATAGATGGGGAAACTAGTGCATAGAGAGGGTAAGTAACTTGCCTAGTTGCATTTAGCTAATTTAAGTATTAGGATGGGATTCAAGATCAGTAAATCTGGGAACTCTAGCTCTTAATTCCTATATGAACAATAATATCTTTCCTTCTACCACTTAGTTCAATTAAAAAGTCACCACGGCCCCTCTACTGTATGGGTCCTGATTTTTGAGTTAGTCAGAATGACATTCAATCATTTTCTTCCTCTTCTTAGTATTTTTTTATTCCTGAATCTAGATAGAACGCATCTTCAAGGGAAGTATGTATGGGAGAGGTTTAATTCCCATAACAAAAGCACCACAGAAGATAGCAGAATCAGAAGTCACCCTAATAGACATGAAAAACAAGAGCTGTGTGTGTGTGTGTGTGTGTGTGTGTGTGTGTGTGCACGCGCGCGGTGGTGGTGGTGGTGGTGGTGGTGTTCTTTTCATGTATTTCATTGGTTCAGATAAGTGATTCTCAACCAAGTGGGCACCTGCAAACACCTGGGCACTTTTTTTTACATTCACAAGCCTATGTTTCTTAAGATTTTGAGCCAGGAGATTTAGGATGGAGCCTAAGTGTGAATTTTGAAAAGTCTCCCTGGGTTGAGGAATTGATTAAGAGCCACTGGTTCATATCATCAAAAAGCAACTCAGCAGGAAAGAAGTAGATTCCAGTGTGGCTCAGCAGAGTCATACCACATGCTTGAAGGCTGCTAAGGACTGGGATTTGGCTTAGGTGATACACACAGCAACTTTGTGTCCACCTGTTTTTATTAGATAGAGATTTAGCCACAACATAAATGAACTCAAAGTAAGGCAATTAGCAATCTAAGCAGCTAGTCCGTTGGCAAACAAGGTATAGATAGATTTCTTATTGTTCTACAATAAGAACTCCCCTCACCCAAGAAAAAGACAAAACAACATGGGCCCTATGCGAATGCTGAAGAACAGGCAAAGAAAAGGAAAATGATTTATTTTAGAAGCCAAAGAAAAAATAGAAAAACAAAAACCACAAAACCCCTGATATTTAATCAATGGCGGGATAACATGACTTTTATGAAACATAAGCAATTCACAAGAGGAGAACATGTAGAGATGAATAATAGAATGGAACGAAAAAGAACAGTGTTATATGGAAAGTAACAGGGAAACTAGAAATCCAATAACAGATCTCAAATATGCTTTGGAAGCATAAAGGGTAGAATAGCTATTGAATTAGTGATCATCGAAGACACAATGTAGAAAATCTTTCAGGATATAGAACAAAAGGATCAAGAACCATAAATAATGAAAAAGAATGGCAGCGAAGTTATGTGTCTCAGTTGTGCTCACACAGTTCCTGTTTCATGCCTCTTGTCCTGTGCAATTATTAACCCCTTTCGCTTTCAAAATTGCCCTGGTTTTGGATGTATACTATTTGGTCACCTAAATATGGGGGACAAACCTAAGAATTATGGTGTATCTAAGAAAGAAACCATAACCACAGGACCAGAAGGACTCATCGAAGACATCTCTGAAGAAAAATTTTCTCTTCAAACAAACAAACACCTCAATTTGATGGCTTTAGCTCATTCATCCTTGGCATAATCAATAAGATGACTTGTACTTAGACATATCTGGCAAAGTGTTTTAATTTAAAAAACCGTCAAGCGCTTAGGAAGAAAGAAAAGGAAAAAAGTAACCTTCAAGAGGATAATTATAAATATCGTGGGCTTCTCATTTCTGCTACATTAAATGCTTAAAGACAATAAAGTAAATTTATTTGGGAATTTTATGCCTTGTTAATCTGTCTTTTACTTGTAAGAAAAATGACAAAGCCATGCTGAAACACATAATGGTGTAGAAAATATGCCATTCATATGCCCCAACTAAATAGCAGCTATTTTCTTCTTCCAGGAATCGATGCTAAGGAAATAATCCATAAGGTAGACAAAAAGTCTATGAAAAAAGATCTTTAGTGTGGAAAATTTTATGACAAAAATTGTAAAAACCTTAAGTATCACCATCCTAGGCATATCCCAAATCTTAGGGTAATAAGCAGTTAATAAAATAATAGTGGCAATGGGTTTCCCATGACATGGGGAAACACTAGCAATGCCGTATCAAATGAAAGACTCTGAATAGAAACTCTCCATGTTTAAAGAAAAAGTCTTATGTAACAAACACTAGGAGAAATACTTCAGCAAATTAACAGCAGGTTTAAGAGAGTTTTTCTAGGCTTTCGTATTTTCCTGATTTTATAATTAGAAGAAAGTCAACAAAACAGGTAGAGAAATATGATTTGTTTGAAGTTTGTGGAGACATAAGCATGACCTAACGGGAGTGAGAGCAAAGCAGAATTCAAAATTGACTGTACATTTATCATTTCAGAAGTGCATTCATTCATTCCTTAAATAACTATTTAAGTGACTACAATGTGCAAAGGACTTTAATAGGTCCTTGGATTGTAATGGCAAGTAAAACAGGAAACAGTGACCTCACAGAGATAAAAATGCATACAAGAGGATAAAAATCAGAAGGAAATAGATGTGAAGGTGATGAAATTGTTAGTCTTTTTTTTTTTTTAAGATTTTATTTATTTATTTTGACAGAGAGAGACAGCCAGCGAGAGAGGGAACACAAGCAGGGGGAGTGGGAGAGGAAGAAGCAGGCTTCCAGAGGAGGAGCCTGATGTGGGGCTCGATCCCAGAACGCTGGGATCACGCCCTGAGCCGAAGGCAGACGCTTAACGACTGAGCCATCCAGGCGCCCAGAACTTGTTAGTCTTTTTTAAAAAAAGACTTATTCATTTATGAGAGAGAGAGAGAGAGAGAGGGAGCAGAGGGGCAGAAGGAGAGGGAGAGAAGCAGACTCCCGCTGAGCACAAAGCCCCATGTGGGGCTCGATCTCACAACCCTGAGATCATGACCTGAGCCGAAATCAAGAATCAGATAACCAACTTAGCCGCCCAGGTGCCCCAAAGTTATTAGTCTTTAAAATTGTAAATACATTTTTAAACATCACCATTAGATTGTTTTTATATAAAAGTATTTTAAAACTTGTTATTTTTTTAAGTCAATGAATAACAGTGCTATAAAGTGAAGGTAACCTTCCTAGACCAGAGTATTGTCAGCTTTTCCAAAATTACCCAGAATTCTTCAGACCGTTTGTTTAGTGACTTCCTTTGCACAGGATTTAGAATCCCTGAACTCATGGTAGAGGAAAGAAACCCAATGATGAGATTCAAGGACATTTCTGTATTCTGAAATGACATTCTTATGAGGGACTCAAATCACTTTGTCATCACTACCTTGTTACTGATCTCATTATAGAAGTATTAACAGCTTTCTTGAAAACAAAAACAAGAATATCAAGGGAATTTGTCAGCTTTTTGCCATGAGCTTACTTCTCTTCAGTGTTTGTTGAATTTTAATGTGAGGGAAGAGAGGCTTAAGGAAAGGGGAAATAAGAGTAGCAGCATTTTTTAAAAAAATTGAGTGCCTCCTACATGTCAGATGCTCCCGCTAACCCATTTGATACAGTCTACTTGATCAATACTTCAAACACCACGAGTAGCTATCATTATCTCATTATCTCTATTTTATGAGTAAGATTTCTAAGAGTTCATTTACGAGCACACCTGGAATTGATTACGTTCATTATCTTCTAGTGCCTTTTTTTCCTCTTGTTCTCTTACTTTCAAATGAGGGTGGCCACCTGTCCTTTACAATATGTACTTTTTTTCGTTCTTTCTCGCTGCACCTTAAAGCTACGGTACTTACGGTGACGGGCCTGTGTCACCTCCAATAGCTTAGCCAGTCACTGAGGCATTTCTGGTTAATACTTGCCTATGACAAATGCCTTGACACTTCCCAGTCCAGAAGTGTCAAACTGGTGACCCCCCAGCCCTAGCGAGCCTGCAGATGGTATTTTAAAATGTACGTTACTTAATTTGATGGGGGAATCCTTTCACTCTGTGTGTGTGTATCACGTCATCATGTTGTATGCTTTCAATACCTTACAGTTTTATTTCTCAACTACACCTCAATAAAGCCAAAAAAAAAAAAAAAAAGTGAGTTCCTTGTCAACATTTACGGAAATGTTTATGTTTTTAAAAAGATCTCTAGCTTGGCTTCCTTTGAAAATTCAAAGTATCTGGCAACATCCCCTGGGTGAGCAGCTGGTTGCAGCTGACTGGTGGGCTGGCTGCCTCCTTTGCAAAGGTCAGGCACTCTTCAGCTGCCTACAGTTTTTACTACTCCCTGCTGTATTACCTGGGACCGTTTTTCACATTTCCATTACCTTCCTGGCCCCTATAAGGCATCTGAGTTTGAAACCTCTGCCCTACGTCATTGATCTCAAACTGTACTGTGTGTATATGAATCGCCTGCGGGAGTTTCTTTAAAAAAAAAAAAAAGAAAGAAAGAAAAAAGCATATATGAGGCCATAGCATATAATTTAGTAGAACTCAGTGAGGTCGAGAGGATCGTGCGCTTTACACATGACCTCAGGCCTTTTTTTTCAGGTGATGCCTGGTCACAGTTTGAAAATCACATTAGGGGAGACTCTTAGGAAAATGTGATCCCAGAATGTGATACTCCGGATCACCTGTGGACACAATCACCTGTGAGGTTGTTTGTTTTTAGACAGATTTCTGTGCTCCAGTCCCAGGGGTTCTGATCTGATAAGTCTGGGAATCATACTTTGAAAAGTTATCCATGTGTTGCTAACACACAGATGGCCACTGCTCCAGAGGTCTGAAAGCCTAAGGAATTATACTTAATGGAAGACAAGGAGCCAGGAATAGATCTGGTTAGTCTTGGCCAGATCTGAACTCTTGTCTCATTTCCTGATTATTCTGTTTGACAAGGGATGACAGGATAAAACACAATTCCAAGCTTTTTCTCTTCTTAACTGGTGATTAGTCCAGTAACTTTACTTTTCATCCACTCTGACTTTAATTTTACATGTCGAGAGTCTTTGGCTGTACAATATAGTGAAATTGGCTGAAGGGGGATTAAAATTCGGGAAAGCAGGGGCTTAAAGATCTGAGAACAGTGTCACTTTTCTGTCACTTGTGGTCTCCAGGAAATTGAAAACCGATTTGTAGACAATGAAGGATATATAAAAATCTTAAAAGGGTAGCAGAAACAGGTTTTCTACTTCTTACAAAATCAATTTCCTCAAGGCCTGACTCTACCAGCTTTGTTCTACATAACAGTAAATTCTGGGTGGTCATGAACTCTACCCACCAGACTGCATAAGGATCCTTTTTCCTAAGGTGGTACACTTTCTTGGGTTCACACGACCCCACCTGAGCAGTCAGTGGGTTTTCCAAAGGTGTTATGCTTAGTTCTGTTACACCGGGAGGGATGGAAATGGACCATTCGTTCAGTTTAAACAATAGTCACTGAGCATCTATTATAAGCCATGCACCGTGCTAAGAGCTTAGGGTTTAATTTAGTGGAGGAGAGAGTCACGCAAGTAAATAAATAATTAGCACTCCTGTCCAATAGATCTAGTAAAGAAGACAAGTAGAAAAGTCACACAGAGGTGTAAGTGGTTGACTGTGGCAGGAGGGGATGGGCGGTGAACTGTGCATTTGAGCACAGGTCTGAAGGTGAAACAGTTCCAGGCAGACACAAGGGGAAAGAGCATTCCAAGCTGTGAGAACAGCCCGTGCCAAGGCGTGGAGCATCGTGCATTTCGGCATGGCTGGGCGGAGTGCAAGGGCTGAGGGTTAGTATCAGGAAGAAATGAGAAGAGCGAAGCAAGGCTCAGATAGTGAAGGGTCCTGACGGCCATACTAAGGCTGCTTAGAATTCAACCTACAGGCTAGAGGCCGGCAGAGGGGAGGTGGTTCAGGAGAGAATCTTGGGTTTATCAGGGACTTGACATTGAGTAACACTGAATCACACCATGAGAAAGTTAATCCCTTTTCAATTAGTGTTTAATCCTTCTGCTACATCTAGGAGAAAGCCTCCATTTGGTGTCAGTATGCCTTTAACACTTCAGTCACACCTAAAATGTTCCGGTTTAAAAGAAGGGCTCAGGCAAGGCTACCGAGCTAGAATGATTTTGTTTTCATGGTGGACTTATTTCATGGTGTACCTTTTTCTATTTATGGCAAGGGGGAGCTGGTTCTTCACTGATGTCACTATAAAAAGATTATTTAAGTAAAACGCTAATTTAAAAAATTAGTGGTGATAGGCGATGCCAAGATACGGCGAAACTTACGAAGGCAGTATAGACGTGCCTGAACCGGGCAATAATGCTGCTGTTGTTTTGGGGGAGGAGAGGGGTTAAGGCGGCCAGTGAACTGCTTCTCTTTCTGACAGCAGCTTGGAGACTGTTACGGAAGAGCCACGAACGGAGGCAAAGAAGTCAGCTAGCAGGACAATCAAGTACTGGAGGCATGAATGGTGTGGCCAAGGTTAAGCCTGTTGGTTTATTCCAGATCTTTCCCTGTGCTGCTTTGCACATCCTGGCCTGGGAGGGGGGTGAATCCTGAAGTCATTCTGAAAGGTGGAAATGGAAAGATTTTTAAGTGGTTGTTGCCCAGCAAGCGTTAAAGGCAGACTTGGAATGAACGTTGGAATGAGATTTGATTATTTTCCAGGATCCCAGTCCATTATAAAAAATTATTTAGAAACTGATGAAATCTTAACTCTGAACTAACATGTTTTTTACGGACATAACTGGGCAATCTGAGCTTTCATATTTGATTTCCAAAGTGTCTCTCATTCTAACCTGCGTCCTGGCTGTAGCTTTCCTATCCCATCAGTGCCTCAAAGCCCCTTTCTCTGCTCGTCAGGCTTAGGACGGAGTACCTGACTCTAGGGGCATCCAGGAGAAGCACTTTTCACATCTCTGGAAAGTCTGAAACTGCCTGCTCTCCTTTCCTCCCCTCCCAGCTGCTGCTGACCATTTTGGAGTTACAGTCTGACCATTCTGCTTCAGTGCAGGAGGACAGGACAAGGGTGGGCTATTCCCACCACCAAATTAGTACTGGGGAAGGTAAGTCCTGGCTTTCCAAAAGTGGAACTAGAAGTGTTTACCTGACAAAAAGATGCTTCAATAAGAATGCTTCTTGGGGCACCTATGGTGCTCAGTCAGTTAAGCATCTGCCTTCAGCTTAGGTCATGATCCCAGGGTCCTGGGATGGAGCCGCACATCGGGCTCCTTGCTCAGTGGGCAGCCTGCTTCTCCCTCTCCCTGCAGCTCCCCCTGCTTGTGTGCTCGCCCTCTCTTTCAAATAAATAAATAAATAAACAAACAAACAAAAGAATGTTTCTCATCTGTTTTTTTTTTAAGATTTATTTATTTATTTATTTATTTATTTATTTATTTATTTATTTTAGAGAGAGAGAATCTCAAGCAGACTTCCCACTGAGCAGGGAGCCCGATGCGGGGCTTGATCTCATGACCCTGAAATCATGACCTGAGCAGAAATCAAGAGTTGGACACTTAACCTACTGAACCACCCAAGCACCCCTCGTCTGTTTCTTAAAGCTGAATTTACAAAGTGTTTTTATGTATCTTACCTTCCTAAAACCCATATCGATTCTTTAAAATGGCACAATAAGTACTCCACCAATACCTTAATGAGTGACTATTTATAATTTGTAACAGAAAAAACTGAGACTCAGAGCAGGTTTCCAAGACTGTACAGATGACTCTGGAATTATAATCGAAAGCCAGGTCTTCTGGTTTTCCTCCTCACTCCATATCCCCTTGGTCTCAAACAGAAAGAGCCTGTAACAGGTCGTGTTTAGTGTCTATAGAACTATTACCAGAATTCTGTCGTATCATGGGCCAAACAGGATTTTGAGGCCTGGCCTGAGGTCTTAACAGCCACAGATAACATTGTTTCAATGGAAAAATCAATTCTGAATAGGAGCTTAATTCATCGGCAAATCATAACTCAGGTGTATATCTGTCTTTCTATATAGATATATAATAGAGAAATGCTTTTTAATAAAATAACATCTATTGATTTTTTTAAAAAATCACACACACACACACACACACACACACACACACACACACACACATTTCTATTCCTAGAGATCTTATGCTTTCTGGACACTTGTATCTCCGAAGAGTGTCATGAACTGGAAAGAGTTATTTGCACATGTTTGTGAAAGGTCTTGAGGACCAGGTTCTGTAAGTTTGCTAATTATTAACCTGTGTTTCTCTCCTTCAGGGTAGGCACATCAGAATCTTGAGAGTGGGGGATGGAAGGCTTTTTTGAACTATACTCACAAAACTTGGAGAATCTGATACATTCTCTTAAGCATGGTGTACCCTGCTCCAATTCTGGGAATTATTCTTGTAGTGAATCATTGTTATTAAGGTATGTTTCATCCCTCAGGGGTGTTGGGGCATGGAAGATGAATGATAATACTGCCAGAGCAAAATGGCTTTTGAGCAGGGAGGTGGCATGAAGCTTAGTGCGTTATACTTGCTAAGTGTTTGCTGAATAAAAAATGAAGAGTGAATAAATGAATGAAAGTTACTTTGCTTTCAGAAGATTTATCTAGCAGCAGGGTGCAGAATGGTTTGGAAGAAAGAAAGAAGATCTATAGAGGCTATTCAAAGAGTATTGGCAGGAGAAGCTAATGTCTTGTGAAAAGAAGGAAGGATGAAGAGGGAAATATACTAAGGAAGGCCACAGAATCGGATGAGAAGAAAAGAGAGAGGTCCAAGATGACATGAGAATTCTTGTTACAGGTGAGACGGGACGCCACTTTGGGGTATCTTTAAATATTTTGAGTATAAGGTGAGTATGAGAGATACAACTGGGAATTCCAGTTAGAAACTCCTGGTTTTTTTTGTTTTTTTTTTTTTAAAGATTTTATTTATTTATTTGACAGAGAGAGAGACAGCCAATGAGAGAGGGAACACAAGCAGGGGGAGTGGGAGAGGAAGAAGCAGGCTCATAGCAGAGGAGCCTGATGTGGGGCTCGATCCCAGGACTCCGGGATCACGCCCTGAGCCAGAGGCAGACGCTTAACGACTGAGCCACCCAGGCGCCCCTGAAACTCCTGGTTTTGCCATTGGCCAGGAAACAGATTCAGGAGTCTACACCTTGGGAAATACCCCTATGTAGGAGGATACTAGATCTGGTTACTGCCTCACTACTTATACCTTCTTTGAAAATGTGCCCGCTGACAAACGTTATAATGGCTAGTACCTTGGGATAGTCCATTTATTCATTTGTTCAACAAATATTAATTGCTATGCTCATTCCTACCTCAGGGGTTTTGTACTGTTGTTCTCTCTGCCTGTAATGCTCTTCTTCCCTTAGACATTCGCATGGTTCACTTCTTCCTTCCGTCTCTGCTTAGGTGTCACCTTTTCTGGCAGGCCTCAGTGACTAATCACAGTCATTCTCTAATCCCTGACCCTGCTTCATTTTTCTCCATTGCACTTGCCTCCACTTAAAAATATTATACTTGTGCTTGTAGATCTCATTGTCTATCTCCCTTGCTGGAATTAAATTCTTTGAGAGCAGGAGTTTTGCTGTTTTATTTACTGCTGCATTCTAAAGCTTCTATTGCATGCTTAACTCAAAAATCTGGCCATTGCTGGGGTGCCTGGGGGGCTCAGTCGTTAAGCGTCTGCCTTCGGCTCAGGGCGTGATCCCGGCGTTATGTGTTCAAGCCCCACATCAGGCTCCTCCACTATGAGCCTGCTTCTTCCTCTCCCACTCCCCCTGCTTGTGTTCCCTCTCTCGCTGGCTGTCTCTCTCTCTGTCAAATAAATAAATAAAATCTTAAAAAAAAAAATCTGGCCATCGCTAATCGGACTAAGGGAGGACATACAACAGGAGATGGAGGGGGAAGCCATCCTTGTGCTGGGAGCCCCTTAGATAGCTGCAGAATGTGAACTAAGAGACATTAAAACACACAGATGATTAGAATTGAAAGTCCTACCAAGTTCAGGCTACATCCTGTCCCGGTAAATGAGAACCACAGCCATGCAGGAGTTACGGCAGGGAGGAGGAAGAAGCTGGTATCCAGAGAGAAAGATGGAGCAGATGTGAAGTGAGGAGCTGAGAGAAGAGCTTTTGGGCCCCAGAGCAAGGGAAGGGAGGTGCTGCCCGAGCACTTTCCAACAGTGCAGGCCAGCTATACCTCCTGCAAATCCACTCCGGTCAGGTTCCCACAGTTTCCGGCACAAACCCTTCACTCTTGAGCTCCTTGGAGTGAGTTTCTGCTCCTTACAGCTGCTTGCCCTCCGACAGCAATAGAAATACCTGACGGAACTTTCAATAAAGACAGAGAATGCTGTATACCCACGCTGTCCAATTTAGTAGACAGTCCCACATGAGGCCACTGAGCACTGAGAACACCTGAGAAACTGACTTTAAAATTTTACATCATTTTAATTAAAACTTCAGTGTTCATACAGGGCCAGCAGCTATCATACAGGACAGCATAGCTCTAGGATTATTACCACAAGAAGCACAATCCGTAAAAGATGATGAAAGAGCTGAAAAAAAACAAACAAAAAAAAAACCAAAATGACCATGATGATGTCCCAGAACTCAAGCAGAGGACATTCCACAGCACCAAAAACTAAAGAATGCTCAGGAGGACGAGTAAGGAAAAGTCCCATTAGTTAAAGTATTACTGATTTTTTTCATGGGAAATACGTGGATTCAAACAACAGGGTTTTGTTTTTTTTTTTAATCTATTCAAGGGCAAATTATCCAGCCATTAAAATAATGAAAAAATATTAACGACATGGGAAGATGTTTATAATATACAAGTTAAAAATCATAAAATAGCATGGTTCCCGATTTTATAATATCTACATATGTCTAGATCTCCAGGTTGTGGGTTTAGGGGTGATTTTTATCTTACTCTTTGGCTTTTTTTTATTATTCAAATTATCCACAAAGAACACACATTTTCAATAATTAGAAATAAAGGAGCAAAGGATATGCTTAACACAACAAAACGGCTACATCTTTTCAGGTTGCATTACAAACCGAAGTGATAGTAAATACTGCAATAATTAGCCACTCTGTCTTGCTGAAGTTAGTAAGAGTCATTCACATTTGCCTCCCCTCCCTTCGAGACATACACTTTCAGGTATCTTTAAGGTTTATAACTGCAATTATAGATATGGTGGCCAAATGGCAGAGACTGTTGGGTCTTCTTAGAAGGCAGAAGAAGGTCTTTTCTGTGATGGAGTAACCTAGATTTCCCACAGTCAAAAGACTGGGATATGGACTAAAAGCTGTTTGGAATCCTTCTGCCTTCTCAGACTGGATTTCTAGAATGCTTTAACTTAAAGCTGTATTTTAGGGACCACTAGATGGCTCTCTGTGCCCGGGACCAGGTGAAGGCACAGGGGATTAACTCAGGCATGGGCTTATCATTCATTTTCAGGTATACACTGAAGCATTTCCTTCTGAGTGTAACACAGCGTGTGAGGTGACTCAAGCTAATTCCTTGTATAGCATCAAAACAATAACAGCTCTCTATCTGAACCTATTAAATTCACAATATACAGAAGCAAATTCTTTGTTTAATGGAATCCCTGTTTAAGTCCCTCTGGCTGGGACTGAACAAACAGAATTCTGCAATCTGCCAGACTGTGCTTCTGTTAGATGAAGACATGCTGAGCATCTCACTTTGCTTATGGAAATAAAAAATTTTTTATTTTTAATCTGGAGAGTATTAACCCAACTTTTGTTTGGCTTGGCTTTGAGTTGAGGCTTTCGGTACAAAAAAACACCAATAGATTGTATGCCGGTTTTGCAGCCATCAAAGTGCTTGACACTGAAAATTCTGCTAATGACCACCCCTAACCGAGAAGAGAGCAGTGACGACCCATTTCCAAGCCATTCTTAGAGATGTACTGAAAGATCCAGACTGAGCCACTGTTTGGAACTATACAGACTCAGCTACTTGCAGAATGTTGAAAATATAAAGCTAGATTGAAAATACAAAGGAACACATCACTTTTTAATATAGAAATACCATCAACTCAGAGGGCTGAAGTTTCAAAAAGCCCTGTCAACTCCTAGTTTTTAGAAAATTAAAGAAAAAAAAAAGATTTTCTTCTCTCCTGTCCTTTGACATCAACGCCTAGTTGGACTGACAGTAGGGCTTTCTTTAATTGTACCCAATGGTTTCTAAAAATTTTAAACCATTAGCCTTGAGAGAATAAAATATATCAAAATGTTACTCAAGGTTATCTGTGGACACCCATGGGGAGTAGTGCATATATATGCATTACTTTTATAATCAGAACAACATGCATGTAAAAAGTCCCTCAAAGTTGTATGTATCAAACAGTTTTGATATAGTCAGCATTCAATAAAACATAGTTTGCCTTATGGGTATCCTTTTTCTGTAAACCTCAGTATTTAATTGTGCTATTGTCTCTAAACTTTTGAGCCAACATATGCCACAAGTCAGTTACATTATACAGATAAAGCCTCTATGAAACATGGAAAACTTCTGAACCTTCAATCCATGTCAAACTAGACTCTGCCCTAACAACTTCATTTCCCCCAAGAAGTCTAAAATATCAACTGGCTCATGGTTCTACTGTTCCTTAAGTTTAATTCCTGGGAGGTGCCTATGAGAAATTAGGGTAGTAGATAAGGCAAGAATTATGAGTTCCGCACACTAACGAGTAGAACTAGAACATTATTTTTTTACCTCTGACGTAACTGATCCAAAGAGCCAATCATTCAGAACCAATACAAAGGGGCAACTAGTTGAAACTGGACCTCAAAGTTCACTTTTTTGCTAACCAACTTTACATACACCTAGGCTGAGGGAGCACGTCAGTGAAATCAAACTCCAAGTGGGGTTTCAAAACAGCAGTTTTCTTTGTTTTTCTTAGGGTTGGTCCAAGGGAACTGGATCTCCTAAGCCTGACTATCTATGCATCTTGAAAATGCATATACAGGGGTGCCTCGCTGGCTCAGTCAGTTGAGCATTGGACTCTGGGTTTCAACTCAGATCGTGATCTCAGGAGTCCTAAGATCGGAGGCCTGAGGCCAGCTCCCTGCTCAGCAGAAGTCTGCTTGAGATTCTCTCCCTTTCCCTCTGCCCCTCTCCACCCCCTCATGCTCTCTCTCTCTCTCTGGAATAAATAAATTTTGAAAGAAAAAAAGGAAGGAAGGAAGGAAGGAAAAGAAAGAAAGAAAGAAGAAAGAAAGAAAGAAAGAAAGAAAGAAAGAAAAAGAAAAGAAAGAAAGAAAGAGAAAGAAAGAAAGAAAGAAAGAAAGAGAAAGAAAAAAGGAAATACATATAGAATTACTCTAGAGAGCAGCCCAGAATATTTGAGTTCTTATTCTGATAATTTTAGTTTTTATTAATCTTGCCATGTCAACACTTTATATCAAAAGAATGATTATTATCATAATAAGAACACACAGTGCTCTAGGTGCTGTGCTTAGAACTTTGCATACATGGTGTCATCCTCACAACTTTAGAAGAGAGTCATATTTTATGGATCAAGAAATTGAGGCATATTTCCCAAGGCAAGATGTCTAAAAGTTGTAAAGCTAAAACTCAAACATAGGTCTGTACTTCTCAAAAACCTCTTCTCTTAATTCCTACTTTGTATTTCTTTCATTTAATGTTCCTATTGTCTCATTTGCAAAATAAAGGCAATAAATACTATTTGTCTTCCTCACCTTAAGAAGTAGTTGTGAGGATAAAATGAAAAACTGATGTGAAAGGACTTTGATAAATCTAAACATACTCTACAATTTAATTTTTCCTAAAATCTATATTTTCATATTGAAGTATCAAAAGCATTGGTGAGGAAATGTAAAGGTAACTTATCTTTTTTTCTTAATATTTTTAATCATATAGTTAATACATACTTATTTTTTTTTAATAAGCATGGATAGGAAAAAAATGGACTTGTATTACCATTTTTGTAAATAAAATTCTAGACTTCAAAGTTTCCAGGATCAAGGTCATATTCTATATACATTATATAATTTTTTTTCTCTCTGTGTCAATATATTTTCATTTGAATGGGTATATAGAACTCCACTGTAAAGATATATCATGATTCATTTAAGTCAATTCCCACTATTGGTTATTTAGTATGAAATACACTTTTAGGGGCGCCTGGGTGGCACAGCGGTTAAGCCTCTGCCTTCGGCTCAGGGCGTGATCCCGGAGTTCTGGGATCGAGCCCCACGTCAGGCTCTTCCTCTATGAGCCTGCTTCTTCCTCTCCCACTCCCCCTGCTTGTGTTCCCTCTCTCGCTGGCTGTCTCTCTCTCTGTCGAATAAATAAATAAAATCTTAAAAAAAAAAAAAAAAAGAAATACACTTTTAACAATCAAACTTGAAGTAGATCTCTCTCTCTTTTATCCTCTTTTCTGAGTTAATTCAAAAGCAGTGATGGATCCAATCTGTTCTTGGATTGTAGGCTAACAAAAGCACTGAATTTAGAAGGAGCTATTAGTCTGTTTTTCTTCTTGGCGACTTTGCACTTCTTACAGTGTATAGCTCCTCTAGTACTCCATATGATGTATACATTGTTTTGTGACTCACACGACTGTTATGAGGATTCTGTGAGCACATTTGTGGAGAAGACTTGAAAAGCATAAATGCTACAAAAATATATATGATTGAGTTTTTCCCTAAATCTATGACTCAAATCAAGAACAATGGGGCATGATTCAGCCTGACTTAAAAAAGAAGTCATCCTGTTTAATTCTTTACCACTTGCATCCTCGAAGGCTCATCTCTACCAGGGGACCATCCCTGGCCATCAGATACTCGCCTTTCAGTGTCAGTATTTACTCCAACTGACACAGTACGAATCCACGTCTGTATGATCAGCCTGCTCCCTCAATGCAGGAGATCACAGTGTTCCCTGAAAGTGACTGAGTCTTATACCTTCAGAAGGACAACTGAAAATCTGGCTAGGATGTTAGGTTGGGTTAAGGGAAGGGATGGGGCGAGAGCAAGGACAGGCGGCTGGCTTACTCCTAGTTCACCTTTACCCCATTGCTCTTTTCTCCCACTATCCCACAAAGAAAAGATCTGAGAAAGACAAATGAGTGGCTTAAAGATTCCCATTAGTTATTCATGCATTCACTCAAAAAGCAATGTGGCAGATGCTGAGATGTTCTTTCTTCCTTCTTGCCTCGTTTTATAGATTGAGCGTCACATTTCTGGTGTTGTACACTTCCTCTATTTTCTGTGTATGTGAGTGGCAGTAGCTAGAGTCAGCAGGACAAGAGACAACGAGATTCTCATCTCTACATTTCGTGATGTCACCAAAATGAACAATACCTTGCTATGAGAGCCCCCCATAATTGTCTAGGGCAGTGGTACTCAAAGTAGCTTGTCCGCAAACTCTTTGTTATCTGTCCGTGATGAGACAAGGCACTTGTGTGAGTATGAATCAACACACTGCTTTTTTCTTCAAGAAAAACTTGCTGTGAAAATAGTATCAGATGAGCCAGGAGGAGAGGCCATGCTCTCATGAACAATCTATTATTGTTAAGTTTGCTGATAGGAAAAACTTACAACCAACGTGAGAAACCAACATTTCTGAAAAACCTTGGGCATCTTATTGAGGCTTCGATGGCAATACCTAAGGCTCTAGAAACTGTGGTGGATGTGTCATAGGTAAAAATTTGCCATCGGTATAGAAATAGTACCTATGGCACGTCTTCTATTTTGGGGCAAGTGTGCAACGTACTTAGGAGTCTCGTTCTTTTTTTTTTTTTTTTTCTTTTTGGGGGAGGGCTAAACCAACTTTTCTTTTTCTAAAGAGAAAGAAAATGAGGGAGAAGAGAGTAAGGTGGAGGATGAAGACATGTTACGCTGTGAATCACGTCCCAATTCAATTGGTAACTACTAATGAGAATTAGTGAAAAATTAGGACTTGGATGATTCTTATCAGACCAACACTTCTCTACTAGTTTGACTAACGCTATAAATTTTCCCAAAGTACACCGTTTTCTTATTTGATTCACAAAACAACTCTGTCAGATTGGTAAGTACCTTCTTTTTACTGATAAGCATAGATGTTCAGAGACAGAGGCACTCTCCCGAGATTACATGGCCAGTAAGAGGCAGAGGAAGGCTAAGAGTCTTCTGATTGTTATTTAATATACCTTCCATTATATTGTGCCTTTTAACCACCGTGACTGGAATTTCACTGGAGGTATTCATGAAATAAAGTCTAATGGCACAAAATTCAGGGTGGATTCTGTAACACCAAAAGATAAAACATTAAGGAATTAAACAATGAAACTGGTCTTCAGATGATGCAAATACTTAGTTCAGTTGATTCAATCATAAATTAACTCCAAGATGGAAGAGTCAAAGAAGGTCAAGACCAAATACTCTCTATGACTATACTGTGGTAGGCACAAGAAAAGTGGGTGAGACAGATTAACTGCTCAGTGAATGTATCTGCTAATCTCTTCTGATCTATTTATCTGGAAAAAAATTTGAGTATTGCAAAAAAAAAATTCCCAAATTAAAAATAAAAACTTCCAAATTAATCCCAAGTCTCTGTACCTCAAGAGGAGTCTGTAAAAGATCACTTCTAAGAAAAGTTTTGTATCACTTGACATTTAATTTGAAATCATTTATCTTCAAGTCGGCAACAATTAGGTGCTACTATCAGCCATTCATCATGAATTACAGAAGAATATATTTCCCCCAGAGGACGGAAAGCAGTGCTTTGCGTGGAGCAAGGTAAGGAAAACCAATATAGTTGAGAGCAGATCTTTTAAAAATAAATGTCCTTTACTTGTCGCCTAACGACGTACCTAAGACATATACAGTAGTCCCCCTTAACCATGGGGGATATATTCCAAGACCCCCAGTGAATGCCTGAAACCATGACTAGTACCTACACTATAAATACTGTGTTTTTTTCCTATACATCTATACCTATGATAAAGTTTAATTCATAAATTAGGCACAGTAAGAGATTAACAACAATAACAGAATAAAACAATTATAACAATACACTGTAATAAAAATTATGTGAATATGGTCTCTCTCTCAAAATATTGTATTGCACTCACCTTCCTCTTGTGATGATGTGGGATGATAAAATGTCTATGTGAGAAGATGAAGTGAGGAGAAAGACGTGGGCACTACGATACAGCGGGAAGCTACTATTGATCTTTTGACGCTACGTGAGGGGAGGAGAGATCATCTGCTTCCGGACCACAATTGACAGTGGAAAGCAAAACCTTGCCTAAAGGGGCACAACTGGCATCCCAACTTCTGAAACTCCGCATGATACCACTTTGCTTTCATAAAAGTGAAAATCCCCTTCTGAATTTTTTCCATTCAGGAAAACGTGCTAATGTAGGTCTTTCCTCAAAGTGTGTTACAAGAACTTTTGGCAAGCAGGAATACTCTTCACTTTATGCCACTCTGGCTTACAAGAGGTTTCATAGGAATGCTTTATTTGCAGATAGTGAGGGAAACCTGTACCTCGATGGTATTATTGTTCTGGTCCCTGTATCATACCGAAGTGGCACTGTGCTAGCCAAACTCTTAAATAGGCTTCAGTACTTCGCACTGTGTTGTCAGAGAAAAGGAACCATCTAAAACACCTATATTTCCACGGGAATAAACATTAATTAGCATATATGGCTCATGGGACAGGCAAACTGTGGTTGGCATGTTCAACTGGAGTTGAAAATAGTAATAGTCACTTTTTGTTTTTTATTTTTTTAATATTTATTTATTTATTTGAGAGAGAAAGAGAGTGTGTGTGTGCGTGCAGGAGCAGGGGGAGGGGCAGAAGGAGAGGGAGGAGGAGAGAAGCAAACTCCCCATTGAGTGGGGAGCCCACCTGGGTCTCAACCTCAGGACCCTGAGATCATGACCTGAGCCTAAATCAAGAGTCTGCCGCTCAACTGACTGTGCCACCCAGAAGTCCTGAGTCAGTTTTTGATTGTATCAGTTTGGATCTAAGCCAATTATATTACTCCATTAACTCTGCCTAGTGGAACCAATATGGAATTAGCATGAGATACACATTTTAGAAAGAAAGCTGCATCTGTCACTAACTGAGCAGGTAAATTTCAAGGAGTTAACTTTGGAGAAACTATACCAAAACCCTAGAAGAAAAGGTAGTATGGGATGGAAGAGAAAGAAAGAACAATTATAAGAACTTAAAATAACTTAAATGTAACTAGATCCTTATGCAGCACCATTACTTGAAGGTCATGGGAACAGAATTTAGAACTAAGAAATTATTTTAATAAAATGAGTTAGTCTCAAGTAGAAGTTTGTGTGTATAGTAAAGTCAGATTTTTTTAGATGGAAACGTGATTTGATCCTATCCTATGTGCTAATGTTGTATGAAGCTTTTATTTACGTAGTGATAATACATATGGTTTCTAAAAGAGGTTAGTTTATTATCTTATGCATAATGGATTTCCCTGCTTGAACGAAGTTGGTTCCTCACAAGCTGATGATCTTACATGTTTGTTTCCAATAAATGCTTTAGTGAAATAAAACTATAATGCTTTCATCAGGGTTTTGAGCATTTCCGTGGTATCTCCTTTCACTCATGGCTGTGGCAGAATACTATCAAAACCACTATTTATTAATTAAAGGTTTCATATGAAGGAAATCAACAGCCTAAAAGAAAGTAAGAGAAAACACTGTTGTCACTACTGCTCCAAGCAATTTTGATTTGTCTGAATAAGAGACATAATTTTATTTACTTGGTTGTGTGGACAAGTCCACTTTCTTCTAACATCCTTTATTCAGGCACTGGCCCAATCAATGTATTAGGTCACTGGGAAGTAGAATCCAATGAGAACAGTGGCAATTAAATCAATTTTATTTAATGTATAAAATGACTGACATTCTTTTATATTTTGAAAATTGTCCTTTTTTGATTACATCAGGGTATAGGAGAAAGGTCTACTTTGTAGCAGAAGCAAGGGAAAGATCAGTTATTATTTTTGCTGAAAGCAGATTATGGTCATATCCTAAAATTACATATTATGGTGACTTGGCATTGAGTTGGGCATTCTTAATATAGAACATTATAGAATGACATCTAAATGATACACTAAAAGTAAGACAAGTTAGAGATGTTTGAATTTAAAATACAGAGATAAATGAAAGAGCATGTCAGTTGGACAAACGAGATCTGAGTTAATATAATAATCTCTCCCTTTCAAGAAGTGTGCCATGAAAATAACAGTGACAACAGTGATTTAAAATACATTTCTAAATTGAAGTACAGAAGAAAATGTGCTTGGCGGACTGTCCATTTTATTGTCAGCTTGTAAGTGTTTTCCCTGGAAGACTGTTCCCACAGTGGTCCTAAAGCTGTGAAGTTGCCTGATTCTAGAAACTGCTTCATGGTTTCTCAGGTCCCCTTGTTGTAATGTGCTGGATACTGCACAAATCCATCATGGAACACAATCTCCTTTCTAACTAAGGAACACTAATTTGGGGGAAATTCTTGCTGTTTAAGATCTGCCAAACAACCTACAAATGGAAAAGAGTCTGGAGACTGTGAACACTATTGGCAACCTATGAAGTATTAGGTAATACAGAAGCAAGGATGAGAAGCACGTGATGCTGACTCTTGCACTTCGTTCAATCTGATTCTGCATATATATTAATAATGATGCACCCTATGGATGCAATTTCATGTTTATAACACTTTGGCCATTGGCAGCATTGTGCACCTGTGTTTTCCCTGCCTTCCCATCTGCTGCCTACAGTCATTCAGATTCAGGTGACGGAAATGTTTTAGATAAAAGTTAATTAGCCTGCACTCTGCAGATCAAATCTCTATAGTTCAGCATTAAATAGCAATCTTCTGGGCAACTGCTGAAAGTAGCAGGTGCCCAGCCTTCCTAAGATTAAAAATGTAAGATTCATTTTTCTAGAAAAAGAAATCTTTAGTACTCTCTTGATATTTTATGCATAGATTCTATCAAACTTTTCACTTGTATTTGGCCTTACTCATTTTAGCTTTTATCTCTGTATATATATCAAAAGTGGAAGAAAAGAGATTAGAAATATTTTTTCCCAACTTAAGGGATAGTGAAATGATATGTAGAGTTAAAGATTCTTCAGTGTCTGGACACTTATTAGTACACTGACCAAAACTTTTCCTTAGTTCCTCAATGTTTAACATGGGGCCAACACCAATTACCTATTTGTTTCATAAATACTTTGTGCAAGGCTTGATGAAGCTTGATATTTTGATAAAAATAATGCACAAAATGCAGCAAACTCCTATTGCTGAAAGGACCCCGCCCTCTCTTTGAATATATTACTGTCAACGGTAGGTTCACAAATAGCTTCTTTTATTGAAAATACATTCAAGTTTTTTAACCTATAAGAAACGAAAGCATTAGATTCTTCTTTAGTCCTACATCATTGAGACAGAAACGGGCTGAACACAGCAACTGCCCAACAGCCAGTCTCTGAGCCCACATCACACAGAAAGAAGGTAGGTACCAAAAAACCAATCTCACATGAGTCCTCCCATCGGTTTTTACGCTACCGGATAATAATTGTAACGCATTTCAATGCCCAAGCGTAATTAACCGCCCTTCTTTACCTATTGCTTCCGTACTAGCTGCAGATTTCCTATTTACTCGTAGGAATTCAGAGGGCTGTTTTCTTCCGTACACCACCGCCCCAGCACACCTTCTAAAGAAGTCAGAGCAGATGCAGCTCTTCCCCGCCACAGGCTCAGTTCCTCTTGGGAGGGAAAGACTCTAGCATGGCCAGGGATCTGCCATCCCCACACCCCGCGCTCGTCTTTAGAAAATCCAGTGCTCTCCACGTTCCTGAACTTTGACTTCTACTTCCCTCCGGCATCCACTAGGTTTTCCCAGCTGGTCAAAACATGAGTATTTTTTCGCTTATTCTCCTCACTTCCCTTCTTCTATCTGCTACTTCTGCCTCTTATTTTATTTCCATCCGCACTTACACTGTCTTATTTTACTTTTACTGAGGTCCTTCAAGCAACCATCTATGGACATGGCCCGATCCTTAAACAATACCAAAGTTGTAAAGCCCCAAGTCCCTCTGGACTTCATCCTTCCCCTTTCTCTCCTCCTCCCCTCCATAAGGTCCCGGCCCCCAAGCGGCGCCCCACTCCTCTCACCTGACTCTCCCGCGGAAACTCCTGGCGCACGATGCTGATCACTGGAATGTGCAGGACGGAGCTGACCAAGTCGAGCTCCATCATTTCGCCTTGGCTCTGGGGGAAGGCGAGCAGCGCCGACACCCCTTGCACCACCACGGTGTGGCACACGCTCTGCAGAAAGGAGAAAGGGTCACTGCTCCAAGGAGAGCTTGGGGAGGAGAAGGGCAAGAGCGGCAGGTCGCCCAGGCCCGCCTCGATGGCCATCACTACTTCCAAAGACAGGTTGTAGGGCAGCAGACCTTCCACGCGGTTCAGGTTGTCCACGGCGAAGAGGAGGGCGTCCCGAGGCCACAGGGTCTCGGTCCCGGCACCCTCCCCGGGCTTCCGGGCGCGCGGCGGGCCCCGGCCATGCAGGGTGCTCCCCAACCAACGTGCGCCCGGCGACTGGGCCGGGGGTCGCCAAGTCCCTGGCTCGGGCTCATCCCGCTGGGCGCCTGCCCGGCTGCCGTCCGGAGCGCGGCTGGCGGCGCGGGGGGCCGTGGTCCAGGGCTGCAAGTGCACCGCGCCCACCCTCACCGCGTGCCCGATGCGCTTGAGGATCTGGCAGGGCTGCGGGTGCGAGGAGGAGCCGGGCACCCCGGCCAGCACCAGAGCGCAGGGCGGCGGCAGCAGCAGACAGACCCTGCTCAGCAGCCACCACAAACTCAGTCTCCTCATTACTGAGACCCGCAGGGAGAAAGCGCGCCCCCTCCTGCGTCCGGCTCTCCCCCCTGCAGCCGCTGCCTAAGGTCTCCGCCCCCAGGTCCCGCGGGCAGCTCACTCTGCGCGGCGAAGCGCTCCCAGGAGCCGAGGCGGTCTCCGGGCCATCCAAGTTGGAGCCTAGCGCGCCCTGGTCCCTCCGCCTCGCATCCTCTGCCCGCCCGGACCCTGCGCGGAGCCGGGCAGGCGGGCGGGCCGGAGCCGGTCACCCGCGGCTTGGGCGCCTGTTCCTTGCCCGTCCCATCTGCAGGGCGGCTCGGGCACTGCGTCCGGCCCCGCCTGGAGGCTGGGCTGGGAAGTAGCCGGAGTTCCTAGGGGGCAACGCGACCCAGGAGGCAACGCGCTCACTTGGATTCTTTTCTTTTCCTTTTCTGCCCAGGCGAGACCCACTTATTTCCTTGGGGTCGCGGAGGAGAAGGCGTTCACGCCCGGAGTGCGAAAAAGAAGCCAAATCCTCCTTGCTCCACCGTCGGCCACCCTCTGGCGGGGCCCCCCGGCACCGGCTTCATCTTTCTTCCTGTCTCGCTACTACTTCCTCTCTTCCTTGCTTCGCTCCTCTTTCCGCCCAGTCGCCGCCGCCGCCTGCTTCCTCGGAGGAGCGACGCGACTGGCCAGCAAAGGGTGGTTCTGCTCGGAGCGCAAAGTTCTCCCCGCCTCAGCCGGCGCCTCCCTGTTGCTGAGCCCTGGCGCCAGCCTGTCGCTTGGCTGCGCTAAACGCCCACTGATGGTGAGACTCCCGGGTGGCGCTTCCCGCGCCCCTGGAAAGTCCGCTCCCCTCAAAGGCGCCGGGGCTTGGTTTGCGAGATTTCGTGCGACCCGCGAGGGCGAGGACTCTGCGCCGCCGAGAATTCCGAATTCGGAGTTGTGCCTGAGGAATCTGAAATCCCGTGGCTCACTGGGATAGGTTCTAAGAAGCTGTGACTTTAACGAGCTTCTCTTCGATGTGTCTGTTGCTTTAAAGGTTTTTCTCGCTAAGGGCACCAAAGCCAGAATCATTTACACATTTAATCTCCTCAGCTTCCTTCTCTCGGGCACGTGGGCCTTTGCGGTTTTTAAGGATTCCCTGTGTTTTTAGATTCTCAGAAGTAAAAGTGAATTTGAAGCAATTATTTGATCAAGAAATTAAAGAGCTTCAAAATACTTTTGGAGTTTCAAGCACGATCAACAGCAGTTTCTAGTTTAGAGAGCCCTCCTGATCACTGTTTCTAGTAAGTTCTTTCATTTGTATGGTAATGCAGTGAAGTCAGTGGCTTACGATTTGGTCCCTTCCTCCGGGATCTGAATCTGAAATTAGAAGCAAAAGAGAGGGTTAAGGGCAGGCCTGTGGTTTCCACGCATGCAGTAGATTTATTTTATGCCATGGTATCCTTTAGAAGGAGATTAGGAGACACATCCTTGGGGTACGCAAGACTGGGGACCTGCAGTTCTGAATTTCAGTACCACTTCAAGAGAACCACGACCTTGGCAATTTATTTCACCTGACCTTGCCCTTCTGTTTGGAGCTGCTAAATTGTTATGCAAATACAGCTAGCTTTCAGCTCTGGAGGGCTGTTTTGATTCATGAGCTGGAGTTTCCATCCTGCTTTAAATCCTTGGGATGAAGAGGCTCTCGCTAAATAAAACTCCCAAGAAGGTTGCAAAGTGAATCCTGTTTTCCTAAAAACAGACCTTTAAAGGCATCTCAGAGCAAAACTTCTCTGACAACCAAAACAGCTCCTGCAAGGCTGGGACGCCAGAAAGGAAAAGGAGTGAAAATCATAATGAAGGATGAACAGCAAGGGAAAGGGTCCTTCCTGAGACCCTAGAGAGCATCCCATGTATGGATGCTGGAAATTCTTGCTTGCTTCAGAGGATTCCACTGATAGGGCACTTGAGTAAGAAAAGTATAGAATTTCGTGGTCCTTGCATTGGGAATCTGTTAATTGTGTAGTAAGAAGACGTGCTTCTCCGTGTGCGTGTGTGCATTGAGGAGTGTGACATTGCAGATGATGACCATGCCCTAGAGTGGTTATCTTAGTACTTGGCATTACATACGTGTTCAAATCAGGTTCTCAAGAAAATGGATCGTAATGAAGATTGGATGGGTCCGTTGGTTAATTTGATCCTACATTCTTTAGGCCTCTCAAGTCCATGACCCCTTGAGGGAATCGCTGAACTGCTTATTCACAGGAGAGGGGCTGATTCCCAAGGTTCTGAGGGCCGTGCTCCACCAGTTCATGATAAAACCATAGCTAGATCTTGCAAATACTAAGTATTCAGAGTGACAAACAGCCCTTCCTTCCTGTGCTTCATTTTTTGTTTCTTTCCTGGGCTGATGATGATATACTGGCTCCCTTTCCGTTTTCTTTTGCTGCTTGGTTCTGTTTATCCATATCACTGTCATCTGAACGTCTCTGACATGATTCTTTTCTCTCCTTTCCTCACATGTCCCTTTCTCTTTTCCCTTCCTTCTTCTCCTCCTTTTTCATGCTTCAGTGGTCGTAATGTTAAGAGCTCTTTTAGATTCAGTCATCAGTTCAACAACCATTTATCAAGCTCCTACTCTGTGCCAGGCATTGCTGCAGAACTATCCCGGGGATAGATGAAGAAACTCCAGATCAGAGAAGTTGAGGGGATTTCCCCCCCCCCCCCATAAACCACATATTTAATGAGTGAACAAAATGCTGACATTGAGCTTATATTCTAGTGGGAGAGATGGACAATAAAGCACACGAAGAAGTAAATGTAGGATATGTTAGTTGATGCTAAGAATAAAAGTAAACCAGCAAAGGGGAAGCATTAGGAGGAGAGTGGGTTGTAATTTTAGATAGGGGAGCCAGGGTAACCCCCTCTGAGAAGATAACTTTTGAATGAAGGGTTAAAGGGAGGTGAGGGGGTGATTCATATAAACATTCAAGACAAGAATTTCCAAGTAGGGAAAACAGCAAGTGCAAAGGCCCTGAGGCAGGGGTGTTTCTGGCATGTCTGAGGAATACTGAGGGGTCCAGGGGCACCTGGGTGGCTCAGTTGGTCAAGTGTCTACCTTTGGCTCAGGTCATGATCTCAGGATCCTCTTGTCAGGCTCTCTGCTCAGCGACGAGTCTGCTTCTCACCCTCCGTCTCCCTCTGTGATCCCTCTTATTCTCTCTCTCTCTCTCTCTCTCAAAGAATTAAATAAAATCTTTAAAAAATAATAGTGAGGGATCTAGAGTTGCTGGAGCAAAATGCTCTAGGATAAGAGTGGTGACAGGTCAGGCCAGAGAAGCAATGAGGAGGTGGTGGATAATGTAAGCCAATGAATTTTGGCTTCTACTCTGAAGGGGGTGAGAAGGTATGGGGGCAGGTGTTCAGCAGAAGAGCAACAGGACGTATGTTTTAACAGGACTACTCTAGCTGCTCTATTGATAACAGATGAAAGGTAGGCAAGGGTAGGAGTCAGGAAACCGGATATGAGGCTGTTGGCAATAATCCATGTGAGAGAACATTGCTGTCAAATCATAAAACCACTTTATCAGATTAGTGTTAATTATTCCCATTCTATAGGATAGGAAATTGTATTTGAGAAAAGTTGAGTTATTTGCACAAAGTCATTGCATAGTTAGTGAGTGGCAGCATGGATTCGAGATTCTAAGTTCATCCCAGCTGCATTATTGGTAGCAAGAATCAGCCAAATTTCAAAATTGGCTCACCCAGAGAAGATGAAGCTCTCTTTATTACCAGAGTCTAAATGGGAACTACTGATCTAAGAACCCATGTTGGAGAGTCAAATAAACAAAAACACATCCAAATGCTCACAATTTAAAATGTGCTTTTGTGCACATCTGTGCTTTCTGGTACCAGCAACCAGTCAACTAAAAGCTGAGACATTCTGGAGGTAGCCCAGGAGAGGCCGTGGTGAAGGATGCTGTGGGAGTCAGAAACTTGGATTCTATTTTCAGCACCGTTTCCCTATGGGGGCAACATTTAACCTCCCGAAGCACAGATTTCTCCTTTGTACTGGGGTTGTGGTGACAGCTCTTGGCAGTTGTCTACACGGCAGTGTGTGGACTCCTGTGAACCCTTTCAAGTGCCACGGGAGTGGGAGGATTTTTGTAGGACTTTCAGTTGAGCCACAAATTTATAAAGGCTTGGGAAATTACCTTTTTTCTTCCTTTTTGCCTATACCCTGACAGATTTCAAGTTCTACCCATACTTAGCTTTGTTTTTGTAGATGGCAATAATTTTAAATGCCATGTTCCCATCTCCGGGTCAGCCTTTTACACAATATCGCAACATAGGTTGTTGTTATTATTGTTGTTTATCACTATGCAGGTGGTGAAAAACATGCTCACCTCTAGCTAATAATTCCCTAAGCCCAAATTGTGCCCTCTCCCACCTCAACTTCTTTGTCTCTATTGCCAGAGACCCTGCGGTTATAGGAATCCTCCTGGGTAAAAGCAAGCAAACAAAACAAAGGAACAAACAAACAAAAAGCAGAAACAGAATCATAAATACAGAGAACAAAGCAGTGGTTGCCACAAAGGAGGGGGTTGGGGGGATGGGCGAAATAGTGAAGGGGATGAAGGGGCACAAAGTTCCTGTGATAAAATAAATTAAGTCACAGAGATGAAAAGTACAGCATAGGGAATATAGTCAATAATACCATAATAACATTGTGTGGTGACAGATGGTAACTACACTTGTGGTGAGCATTATGTAATGTATAGAATCGTGGAATCATCATGTTGTGCTCCTGAAACTAATAGAAGATTGTATATCAACAGTACTTAAATAATAAAAATTTTTAGAAATATGTGCAGTTGGTAGAGAAGTGATGGTAGAAGAATTTGAGAAGGAATGGATCACAGAAAAATCAGGTCAGTTTTGAGGGGCAGACCCTAAAGGCCAATCTATCTAAAGCCTAATTATTCTTTTTTTGTTCCCCCAATTAAAAAAAAAAAGCCTATATTCATTCGATACCTTGTAACACTGCTCTACATTCTATTCATTAGGCATTAATTTTGGCACTAGTCATTCTCTTCAAAAAATGCAAGTAACTTTCGTGATTATGGGATTATTAGGATAAATTATTTAACCCCGATTATTGTAAAATTAATATCCTGTTAGGAATTTTTTTTGATGGGGGCAGGAGTTCATTTTGCATTATAAGGGGATTTAGGGACATAAGAAAGGACTAGGTGGGATTTCACTAAAGGAGTTTTAGGCAACCCGAGGGACTGGAACAAGAGAAAAGGAACGTCGGGAGCCAGGAAAACAGGGCAAAGAAAGGCAAGCTAAAAATGAGTCTGTCTTATCTATTTCAAATAGTGCTCACTCAGTCTTTGCCGTGATGCTGGAAAATATAAAGGGGAATGTCTCCTCCTTTGTACCACAGGATCGCCTACACCAGGAAACCAGATTCAGGCCAGGACTGTTACCTATCAACGGATTAGGAACTGCCAATAGTTGCTTGCCTTTCAGCTATGAAAAAGAACACCTTGGTGTCCTCAGTCTAGTTATTGTCAGGGGAGTAAGTTATCAGTTGTGACAAGTGCGTGGCCTTTTCAACATCCACCAGGATTACTAGCTGAGTGTTTGGATTTCCTGATTCTTCTTCTAAACCACACACTACGGGAAACTCAAATAAGACTTGGAAAGGCCAATGTGGCAGTCTCTCTCTCTCTCTTTCTCTTTTTTCCCCCCCTTTGGTAATAATCATTCCAACTTAGTGTTTATCCAAATGAGTTTTGGAATAAAACTTGGCCCATCACAGACCGTGACATTTTTAAAGGACTTTTTTGTGCCCATTTTGTAGCATGAGTTTAATAGCCATAGCCAGAGAGTTGGGGACTTTTGCAAAGGCTGTTTGCCTTCATGGTTCTCCTACCTTACATCTAGAGAAGCATTTTGTTTAAGAAAAACAGTTTTTGTTCCTTTAGAAAGAGGCTTTAAGGAAGGTTTTTTCATCAGGAGACAAGAATTATGAAATCTTTATCATTTATTGTCTTGAGTGACTTCCACATGTGGGGCAGTTTGCATGCATGATCTTGTAATTATATGATTCAATCGACTGTTATCCTTATTTTATAGATGATGAAACTCATGCTTAGTGAGACTGAGTCATTTGTTAAGAACTGAGAAGCAAAATCAGATTCGATCCTCTGACTCCAAAGTCCAAACTCTTTTCATTTCCACTTTCAAGCGTGAATGAAGCATGATGATCAGACCTGACTGGCTCTAGAACCACTATCTAGCTAACGTGCAGGGATGAACAGAATCATCAAGTTACTTGACTCTCACTGTCAGAGTATGTAAATGCCAACTCTAGAAGTCTTAATATTTAAGGAGATGTTAAGAAATGGTCTTCTTACTGTTTAATACTACACATAAATAGTCACAAATCATTGGGATTTTCTTTTTCTTATTAGGCCAACAAACTTTCCAGCAGATATTTTTTGTCTATTTCATATGTGAAATGACTCTTACCTTGGCTGCAGTTTTAAATGTCATTGGAAATATTATCTTATAACTCATTATCCTCCTTAGGATCTCTTTTCAGCAACCGCATACTCAGGATCTCAAGGAATTTTAATATGTGAAAATCTCTGTGATTTGAGATGGTGCTTCTAGAATGTTCTCATTGGGAAAAGTTCAATTCAAAGGGAAACCTTTTGCTCTCTAAAGCAAGACCAGAGCCTCCTTGTCACGTACTGTAATTGACAAGACTTCTATCTTGATCAAAGGTTTGAAGAGTTTGCATGGTATAAGCTAGATCACTCAAAAATGAGTTTGGATATATACGTCGTATTTTCTTGTGTGACCTTTGCTGAGCAGAATTATCCTCCATGCCACTTCCAGGTGCTACCATTGACGCAGAGAGAAAAAAAAAATCTCATGATTATGCTGAAGGAGAACCTTCTGAGAACTGAACCTCTCTTTGAAACAAGGGCAGTCATCTAGAAATTGTTATCGAAATAGAAATGACCTCTTCCAGAATTTGAAATCCATTCAAAAATATATTGTCCCTTTTCTTTTGGTGTGCCATCACTGGGTTAGAAAAATCAGTTGGGGGTGCCTGGGTGGCTTAGTGGGTTAAGTTCCCAACAGTTGATTGCAGCTCAGGTCATGATCTCAGGATCCTGGGACTAAGCCTTGCATGGGGCTCTGCGCTCAGCGGGGAGTCTACTTGAGGATTCTCTCCCTCTCCCTATGCCCCTCCCCCCATGTGTGTGCACCCTCTCTCTCTCTCTCAAATAAATTAATAAATCTTTAAAAAAAAGTATCAGTTGGCCTCTACCCCCAACAGTGCTATCACTGCAGGCTATGCTATGGAGAGCAAACTGAGCAAGACTGAGACTTAGCAGCAATGATTAGCTTGTGATCACGTGGCGCTCTACCAAGAACTCAATGGGAAAACATTTCATCCATTAGGAATGCTGGTCTAATGAGGCTGATTAAGATGAGGCAGGATGAAAATAGTAACTACTGTGCTCTGGAATGGAATGACACCTCTCTGAAGAACTTAAAGCTTTCTTGCAGAATTTTTAAAATTCTCTCTCAAGTCGAAGAGAGTAGACATATTAATTTATTTATATAGTTTTAAATCAATTATGAATAGCTGATGCCTGAGGCAGAGAGTCAATAAATGATAGCCCAAGATTCCACAGCTTAAGGCAGACACACAACTACAATCCCATTTCTTCTGTAGCAGTCAAAACAGGGAGACAACATCTATGATGACCGCAGCTGGTGGAGCTAGTGGGGTGTAGGCTGGTGTTTCTCCTCTGATCTGTTCCCAGGCAAAGAGACCCCTGTTTGGTTCTGACATTTGATGCCTTTAAGGTGAGGGCTGAGCTTTTCTGATAATGAAAACACTTGCAGCCCATTTGTTTCTAATGGCCATATCTGTCTTAATCCTCCTTCGTGTTTTTTAACTGGGAGATTTCCAGTTTCCTCCCACCTTAGTATGGCTCTTCCTAAAGTCCTTCATCTGGTTGGTGGCACAGTCATGTTTCTGTGGAGTTTCCAAATAGTCCTCAGCAAAAGCAATCTTCTTTTCTATTGTACCAGCTATTCAATCTTCCTCTTTAAGTCTCCCTACTAGCTCCCTGCTGCTTTCTAAATCAAGCTGTGATTTTCCTGGTTTATCAGCCTCTCCATCATCAGGTTTAAATTTGCTATTATGGATTTTTTTTTTTTAAACTGGTCTCTTCCCCAGTGCCAAAATGCATCCTCTTCATTCCAGAAGTGGGTGGCCAGGAAACTCTTCCTGGCAGCGTCCACAGTTAGTGGTGCAGGCATCTGAGTGTGTCGGGGATGGTTCGGGGAGATTGCCTCTAGTTTGTTCGCTTTGGCATACACGTTTTCAAGTGACTACAATGTCTGTAGGTTGCCTAGGCATTATTTCATTCTGATTCTGCTAATACCAGTAAGTCTTCTTTGTCTACATAGTCAAAGGAAATGGTTTAAACAAATGAAACTAGCCAATACAATCTTCGACTATCTTTCACAAGATCAGAAAACATGATAATTAGTGAGTGTGAGTGTAGCAGGAAAGGCTTTAGCAATGTATTCACATATAATACAATGTACAATGTTAATATATGTATAATAAAAATATAATTTAGCAATATGTAGAAGTTAAATCCGTCTCAATTCTGCATTCCCCTATAGTAGTAATATGACCTCATGCTAGGGTAGTGTGCGTTTACCCAGTCTTTGGCTTGGGGCTTGGCTAACTCATTGCTTTGATCAATGGGATTTTAGTGGACATGATGCAAGTGAAGGCTTGAAATGTGCTTGCACAGTTGAGCTTGTTCTTCTCCCTTTCTTTCTTTCTTTCTTTCTTTCTTTCTTTCTTCTTTCTTTCTTTCTTTCTTTTCTTTCTTTCTTTCTTTCTTTCTTTCTTTCTTTCTTTCTTTCTTTCTTTCTTTCTTTTCTTCCTTCCTTCCTTCCTTCCTTCCTTTCTTTCTTTCTTTTTTCTTTCTTTCTTCTTTCTTTCTTTCTTCTCCCTTTCTTTTTTCTTTCTTTCTTCTTTCCTTCTTTCCTTCTTTCCTTCTTTCTTTCTTTCTTTCTTTCTTTCTTTCTTTCTTTCTTTCTTTCTTCTTTCCTTTTCTCTTTCTAGCTGTTTTCTTGAGTTCCTATCTTTCACCTATGGAAGAACATTCTTTGAATGGCTGCTGGTTCAAAGACCATGAGAGCTTTGTAAAACAGACCTGGACCCAACTGCAGGTGGGAGCTGAGTCCAACTGACCTCAGCCTCGATCAGCTGAGCCCCAGTGAACAATATTCTGGTGAGTGACAAATAAATGCTATGTTTTATATTGCTGAGGTTTTCTTGGTATCCATTTTTGCAGCAAAGTGACTGAGACACATGTATACATCTGTGGGGAAAAAATTTAATTAGATCCACCTTGTTCACTTTAAGGAGAAATATTCCAAAGATAAAGCAGAGATTTATGGGTTAAGAAAAAACCCTCAGATGTCTCCATAGTGTATTCTGGGGATAGTTTACATTCAGTCTAAGCACTTAGTTTACTTCCACATCCTCACATGGTAAAGATTCACACTCTTGCGTGATCCAACACAATGAAGATCTTCAACCATCATGAAATTGAACATACTCAGCATGTACTTATGAAAAAAACATCCCATGTATTCACACGGTGCCTAGTATAAGTGGTATCAAGGTTAAAATGATCATATCCAGTCACGAAGTAATCTTAAAATAACAAATACTTTCTTTGCATTTTTCAAATAGCATGAAGAGATATACATACACTGCAGTAATATTTTAAAATTTTCATCTTTCCCATTCATTTCCTTTCTTCACTGAAGTGCTTTCACATTTCTTTCATCCTAAATTGTCCCTAAAATCTGCCAGCCTTATCCTTGTTTGAAGATTTTCTCAGTGTTAGCCTGTTTTCTCCCGGTCTTTTCTCTGCCTCTAGCTTTCTTCCTGGTTCTGCATAGCAAACCCCAAAAGAACCAAGCCCAATCCAGCTGTCAGGTGACTGAGGAATTCAAGCCAGAATCTTCCTCAGTCGCCAGAGTTAGATAAAGGCTGGGAATACTCATAATTTAGTAACTGTTGACACATCACATGTCATGGCTCTCTGTTAGGGGCATGGTAGTGCAGAATGCAGAAACAAATGAAAAGTCCCCGCTTTGGGATCTCACTAGTGTTGGAGAATTTTGTCATTCTAACAAAGCATTAAAAAGATATGAGAAATATCATCGGAAACCGGGGATGTACTGTATGGTGACTAACATATAATAAAAAATCATTAAATAAATAAAAAAAAAAAGATATGAGAAATAAAGCTTGAAATGGAAGATACTTCCTGAATTGCAATTGGGTTCTTTGTAAAGATATCAAACATAAAGGAATCGACAGAATGACAGATAAAAGAAAATATAACATATGCCAGAAATCACAATGTGGGGGGCTAATAGGATGAAATAAAGCCTAAATACAAGGTTAATATATGTATGCAGACATATAAACATATATTTTGTATTTGTCATAGCAACCATAGGGGTTTCCAAATGTTATGGTCTCCAACTAGGTGGCATCTTGGGTTATAAAAAAGTCACTTTACTTCTGCATAACTGAAGTTTAATTTAGCTTTCAAATGTACATTTCTGACGGTGAAAAACTTAAATTGTCCAACTTAAGGAAAATTGATTATCAAGAAGGAAAAATATATTATAATATAATTCTTTTCCATAGGTGTAAAAAAAGTGGGGGATGTTATTAAGTGATCGCTCCTTGGAAGCGTGCATATCAACATTGAGAAAACTCACTCTTTACATAATATACTTCAGAGAGATTAAAGAGCTATGTATAATCACATAGGAAATTAAAATATAGAGATCAAAGTACTTAGGGCCACGTTGTTGATGCTCTGAAGAAGTAAGAATACTTCTATGCTGATTGTAAAATCAAGCTATCAACACCTATGGAGGGGGGCAGAGTTGTTAATCCTTTCTGATAAAATGATCTGCTTCATAGAAATTCATACCAGAAAGCAGAGAAGAGAAAAAGAACAGAAAGAAGGAAGAAAGGAAGAAAAACCAGGAAGTGGTAGAAAGGTATTTTGCAGCACAGCTGAAACATTGTGGAAACCTGGAAAACAACATAAATGATTAACAAACAATAGGGCAATGAGTAAGTTTTTTATGGCATGTTAATTCTATGTTATTTCATTCAGTCAGTAAAAATGATGAATATGGAAATTTTAGCATTTGGTAAATTACCTAAAAATATGAAAAAAAACCCAACAAGTATGGATTGCATACACATTGATTACAATTCTGTCTATAAAATCTTCATTTACACATTGGAGATGACCAAAAAAATATTAGTAGAAAATAATGGTCATCATTTTTTAAAAATTAGCATCTCATTTACACATTTTAATGTAAAAAAGTGACATGCAAATTAAGGTTATAACTAATTTAGCAAGTAGCTACCCAGTTACCTCTCATATTTGAAACATATTTAGGAGCCAGAAAATAAGCAAGTACATTTCTAAGGAGCCAAAAAACAAAAACCAAAAAACATTGCAGTGCCGATGCTCTCAAGTTCACACATTTTATTTATAGAGAAACACTTCCAACATTTACTTAGAGCATTCTAATGAGCCTGATTCCTATACCAGTGCAGATTTGAAGAGATAATCAGAAGAGAGGCATTAAACCTCAGGAAATTAATGATAATAAGATCTATACAAAATTTCATATTGATAAAACACATTCACATGCATTATTTCATTTGATTTATACAAAAACTTTGAGACATTATTTTTTCATTTTGTGTCCATTTTACAGAAGAGGACATTGAGACCTAAGTGGTGATGTGACTGTCCAAGGCCTCATAACTTAAACTCAGGTGTCCTAAATTCAAATTCCTCAATCTCTTTACCTTCAGGGCATCCTCTGTCTTGCAATAGTGAAAAGTGACATGTGACTGTCTGCCACCTTGGAATGTCAGCATAGCAGGTTCCTGGTCTGTCAGACTGAAGTCAGCCTCCTGATTTATCTCTTTTGTGACAATTGCAAATGTCAGTTTCCTCATTTATAAAATGGGGAAAGCATTTATAGGGCTTTCGTGATGATGAAATGAAAAGACACAGGTAAAGTGCTTGGCCGAGTGTCCAGTTAGTAGTACGGAAAATTTTAAATGCTTACAGTAAGCATGTACTTAAAGTTGGGACACTGTACAGAATAAACTGGACAGACAGATTACTATCTATTCCTTTGGGATTTGACAGTATTTTAAGGTGAAATATCTTCAATGGTCATACAATTGTATAGATATTGGTTTCTTTTCTTTTAGAACATCCTTGCGATTCAGAATCTTCCCACTTATCTTAACCTCCATGGTATTCATTCTAATCATGGAATAAAAAATTAGGAACACTGAGCTTTTTAGTATACAGGTGCCAATTTTCATTCTAGCACATCTTAATGAATGGAAATATGGAGAATTCTACTTGGTGCTCCTTTACAGCATGAATTTTAGAAAGAAGACAAGGTCCTGACTAAATGGACATTAAAAGCTTCCACCATGAACATCATGAACAAAGACTTCTGTGATCTACTGAAACCTGAGTCAAATGATACTCCTTTGAAATGAGCTTGAAGCATCATGTTATCTTTTCTCCTGTTGTCTTTTGGTTTTATGAAGTGGTTAATATTTTCTAAAGTCCTTTCAGCCAGATGAATTGATATTTTCTAGATTCTCTTGAACCCATGAAAGTACTGCTTAGGGAAATAGTTTTGGTGCTGGTAATTTTTCAACAGTCTCTCTCTCTCTGTCACACACACACACACACACACACACACACCACATAGCATTGACATTTATAGTCTTAAATGCATTGTATTGCATTTCTGTCATGTCTTTGTTTTAATAAGTGAACCTTTGAACCAAGGGAAATATGTTCAATTGTAGAAAGAGGTATTGAGACCTACTCTTCCTTGGATGATATATATGAACTTAACTCTTCGGCACCTCCCCAAAATTTCTTATGATATCCGATACATGTGCAATAACGGATGGCAGACTTTCCTACTTCCAGCAGATTAGGTATTAGCTATATTAACCATATTTTACTTGCTCTCTAGCAGTCAGAAGACTAGATATATCACATATATGGACTGATGCATGACTAAGTGGTAGGGGCCACTAGAGGTTTCAGCTTTGGCCCTCCTCCCACCCTCCACCTCTGGTCTGCAAGAGTATAAAAGTGATTCATAGCAGAAACAAAACAATAGAAAACAACAAAACAAAAGTCCTCAGCCACAAACAGACATGACAAAGAGGCACCTGATAAAAGCTGCTGGGAACAGGGCCTACAGATGTTGACAATCTCTCTAAAATGCCAATCCTTGTAGACATAAGAGCTTACGATTGTGGCCAAATAGACTCAGCCACAGCTGGGAACTAATCTTAGGTTGAAATGTTCTAATACATATTTCTTTCTGTTAAAGTGACATAAGTGTTGGGATGTGATGAGAAGTGTTCCTGGTGATTTTGGAAAATTCATAAAGAGAAAGTTAAGCCAAATAGTGTACAGAGTGGAAAAAATGGGTCAATCATCAACCCCAGGACCTAACATCTGAGTAGGAAAGAAGTCTCAAAATTTGATGGAGTAAGCTTTCTGAATGGAATTATCACAATGACACATAACAGGCACTCAGTATTAGCTATTATCACTGACTAAACACAAACTCTGTATACCATAAAAAAACCACCACCATCACCACCACCACCACCAAAAGTATGAAAAATAGAAGGATTCAGTATATAGGTAAACTGTATCACTTAACTCCAAAGTTTTTGAAAGCCTCTCTACATTTCAGTAGAGAGCAACAGAAGGCATACATCAGTTTATTCCCCATTTCAACTGGATTCTATCATCACAAGCCTGTACATTTAGATTGCATTAGTTATTTCCCTTTAAGCATTGCACATAATAAATTAGACTGAATATCATACACTTGTCTTTTATTTTACTTGTTACAACAAATTTTGCTAAAGCATTGGCTGGAAATAAGGTTGAAGATTATCTCTTCTATCTAACTTCGTTGTATTTACATAAAATTATCTGTGAGCAACTCTTTTAGAAATGATTTATAGAAAAATCTTGGTTTCCCTTTAAGAATGATCATATTCCTTCCTTTCTAGAAATAAGAAAGATAATTGGTCCTAATTACCCCTTTCACTGTCTTTACCAGAAAGCTCAGGACCAACTTGGAGATTCGGGTAAAGCAAGTATAATGACATTATTTTTCTTTTTTGGTTTTGCTTTTTTTGTTTTAATTTTTTGATTTTGTGTTTTACATGCATTTATATCCCACTATTGCATTTCTTGGTTTTTGTTTGCCAGTTGTCTCAAATCCTTTGTGTGGGATAATAGATCAAAATCCAACCATCTAGTCAATCAGTTAATCCCACCATGTTCCGTGTGTTCTGTTTGAATTAAGACAGAAGTGTGCAATGACGCATTATGCATTATCTAAATTTATTAAATTTGATAAGGGGAATACTCAACGCGAATGCAAACAAAGAACTTCTGGATGTTAGACTCATATAAATGAAAAGACTTCGGAGGTCACCTACTTATAACTTTGATCTCTTAGTTTTTGCATTCCTGTTGACATCATATTTTCTAAAGATTTTTTTTAGTGTTTTAATTTTTATTTATTTATTTTTATTAAGTTTTTATCTTAAGTCCAGTGTAGTTAACATACAGTGTTATATTAGTTTCAGGGGTAGAATATAGTGATTCAACAAGTTCATACATCACCCAGTGCTCATCATGACACGTGCTCTCCTTAATCCCCATCACCTATTTCACCCAAACTTCTGCCCACGTCCCCTCTGGTAAGCAGCAGTTTGTCCTCTATAGGTAAGAGCTGTTTCTTGGTTTGCTTCTAAAGATTTTTTGAAGCTTAGTATTTAATTCTTCCATGTTAAAATCTTGTGATTAACATGCATTTTAAAAACGTACTCGCTTAAGGTAGAAATGCTCGATAATGATAAGGTACACTGCTGCACATCAAATAATTTTAACTAAAAGAGAACGTATTTTGATCCCTTTTATTTTGCTCGTAATTTATATATTCATAAATATCCTAAGGTTCATTCAAGCCACTTGTTTCTGAATCACTTATCTGCGTCTGAATTCTGGGAGGTGAGAGTTACCTGCTATTTAAAAACAACATCTAATTTGTGTCTTTGTAAACTTTTCTAGGATCTGAACAAAAAAGGCAAAGCAATTTATTTCATCATTATTCAAATTGGGGCTTGAGCTTAAAATGCAGTATATTTTTAAAACTTAGAAACTTGGTAAGTAGTTAATCCCCAACACAGGGGCCGGTATACACTTAGCTGTAAAAATAACAGAAGCTGCAAAGAATACAGTCGGTTAACTTCAGCCCACCTCCCTGACACCCTGTCATTTTGCACATAACATGGAAAGATGGTTTAGTAGCTCTGGAAAAACTAACTGAGGAACTGGGGACATCTGAATCATAAAAGGAGCTGCCAATGAAAATAAAACCCCTAGTTACGGCCGGTTTTGTGGAGGAATGGGCAGTCATCACAGCTGGGGCTGCTGGACTGTGTTGAGACACGAGGTTTCTCTAAGTTGCTGGGATGGAATCCTGAACTTTGTATCATCCACTTTCGGGATTCAGTGAGCCTCTTCGTAGGCACTGTTTTGTGGAATCGCTTCCTTCGAAGAGACTCTGAGTCATGAGTAGATGGTTGTGACGTTCCCTTTCCCTGACGAGGAAAGAGAGAAAAGCTTCACTTATTTATTTTGGGTAAACTTCAAGTACTCCTTCTGTAGGGGAGAGCTTCCGTGGATGCTTAGAGAAGTCATCTTTCGATGTGAGAACCTGTCTTAGTCCGCTGGGCTGCCAGAACCAGACACCACGGACTGGGTAGTTTGTATACAACAGTCATGTATTTCTCATGGTTCCGGAGGCTGGAAGTTGGCCATCAGAGAGCCTCCTGGTCAGGTGAGGGCCCTCTTCTGGGTGGCAGATTTCTCTTTGTATCTTTACACTGTGAAAGAGTCTAAGGAGCCCTGTGGGGTTTTGTTTATAACCCATTTGTGAGAGCTCCACTCTCATGACTTAATCACCTCCCAAAAGTTCCGCCTCCTAAAATCATCACCTTTGGGAGTTAGGATTTCAATATATGAATTTGGGGGGAAGTGGTGCACATACATTCAACCATAGCAAACCCTCTGCAAAATATTCCTTGTGTCCCTCAATTTTAAATTTATACCAGTACCAAAAATAGGCTGAGGGATGCCCCCATATGGAAGACCATGGGCATTTCTTCATGGGCAAATGCCTGCTGCATTTCCTCTGAGGACTGTAGTCTTGGAACGACAGCTTGTGTTTGCTCTTCTTTTTCTCTTATGTTTGTACTTTGTAAGTATCACTTCAGCACATCACATGTTCGTTAGCCAATTAGTGTAAAATTATTGTCATATGAGCAAGTGTTTGGATATAGATAAGACACACAGGCTTTTTATTTTCAAAATAATGTCAATCCGAGATCACTCAAAAGTTACTATTCCAATCAGACTTGATCAGTTATCAGGCGGAACTCCCTCACTTAGTGGAGCATGGCAAGTGAACCACGTAATTCTTTTGCAGAATTAGGAGTGAGTCATTGTGTTTTTATGCTCAGGCATTGACGATTCATGCATTTCATTTCCCCCCTTTTTTTCCTGGTTAATTCCATTAACCTATACATAACTCTTTGCATCACCTATCAAGGTTGGAGACTGTTGGGCCCAGGTCAGGAAAGCTCAACTCAGCCAATCCAGAGCCTAGAAAATTGCAGGCTCACTTGGGCTCCATTAAGGAGTAATCTGAGATGGAGACTCTGTTTTTACAGTATGATTTAGGGAAATTGCAAGATTATCACCAACTCTGTATTAACAACTTGAGTTGTTAAGCTACAAATGTAAGAGTTAATATTTGTGCATAAGTCAAGTCAAGATTATTTTGAGGATGGTGCTCTTATTTTGGCACCAAAATTAAGAAATGAATGTCAGGGCATTTTAAATTGGATTCGATTTTATATTTCCTTGGAAACTCTAGTTCTGACATGTTTTAATGTTTTTATTATAATTGATAAATTGAATTCCAACCTTGTTAAGTAATTTTATATACCTTTATCATCAGCTTGTCATTGAAAAGTTGATGACAAATTCAATATGGAAATGAGTGGGTAGAGAAAGGTCTGTAACAGGAAAAGCATTTGGGTAGGAATATAACAAAGAAAGAGGATTCCAGAAAGAGTGGGCCCATCATGGGAGAGTCCCGCTCTTCCGGGTCTGTGAGAGATCTGGGATACAACTGTCTTTGAGAAACCAAGGGCTCATGGAGCATCCTGTGGCTTCAGGAAGCTGTGAGGCACTGTGCAAGTTTCTTACTGTCTTAACCAGTTCTTCTGGAAACAGACTCTCCCATGAGGATTTGAATGCAAGAAGTTCATTGGAGAATGTGCTCGGGAACAGCACCAGAGGGGATGAGGGAAGCAAGACTGCGCAGAGGGAGGAGGTGATGCAGTTGTAGTAGAGGTCTCAGCAGACCCCATAGGAAGCCTCTGGAGCAGGGCTGGTCTCTCAGGTTTGTTCTAAATAGAGGCAAGGGTACAGGGCCTTTGCTCCCACCACCCCACCCTTGTCTCATCAACCAGACATTGGAAGAGAACCGGCCTGAGAGGGTGTGAATCTAGGTGCCTTTATCTGAGGGTATTTCCCAAAGACTTGGGATTTGGTCATGAGTTGTCAGCCATCGGTGTTCCTGGTAGCTGGGACAATGAAGTCCTTTTTCGGGCGGGGGATTAGGGTGGCCTGACCACAGCATTCCCTGTGGTTACCATGCCCTGTTGAATGCAGAGCATGCAATTATTATATTGTTACTGTTAGTATTAATGATCGGACCTAACAGTTATTGAGACTTTTTTTTTGTATCGGACACTGTGCCTAATGCTTTATGAGGCTGGCCACCTTAAGCATGACCATGCTGTGAGAGCACTGGTTACAAATACAGGCTTTGGAGTTGAAATGTTTGGGTAAAATGCCAGCATGGCTTCCTGCTTCCTGGCTGCAAAACCGAAAGAAGATCCTTAAATATATAGACGCCACCTCACAGGGTGTCTGGGAATGTTAAATGAACTTAACTGTATAAAGCATTTAGAACAGTGCCTGTCACATAATTTATACTTAAGAAAAGTTAGTTATAATTATTGTCTTACCCATTTTACAGATGAAGAAACTGAGGCTTGGAGAGGCTACATAAATACCGGGGCACAGGAACTCAGCCAATCTGACTACTGAGTCCATTCTCTTACCTTTACTCAACATTTTGTGCATAAAGTACTCAGCATAGTTGATAGGTAGAGGTCCAGGAAATCTAACAGACTATGTTCTCCATGCCTTCTGGATGAGAGGGTCAAACTTAGTGAAGGTTAACGCCTTAAAATGATACGGGTTCTTCTGATATTGCAGCAAGATTCTAATGTTAAAGAGAACACAATCATTTATTTGTCTATTCATTCATTATTCAACAACATTTTTTTGAGTTGGGCCACCGTTCCAGCTATTCTGCTGGATTCTGGGATAAAGTGGTTAGCAGGATGGTCATTGGTCCTGCCCTGGGGACTTATGTCAAATAAGAAAAGTGTGTTAAATATTACAAAAGGGAAGTATAAACTATGTGGAGATGAGAGGAGAAGTGAGCTTCAGATTTAGTTAATACCGAAGTACTACAGTTATGGCAAAAACTGCCATTCTTATGCTTATAATCGACATGAATCATTCAGGATTACGCTATTTCCCCCTGACCCTTGATATGGCCTCACAGCATATAGTGGCAGCACATTACATGTGTTCAAGAGAAGAAAAAAAGTAAAAATTTAGTAGTACAGGTGAGCCATCGCATTCAATGGCTATATGCCCTGGAGAGAGCATGAAATAGGAAACATTACTTCGCTATTCAGTCAGTTGGCTTCAGTTTCCATTTACTTCTTATAATAAGAACACTTTATTGAGCTGGGCATGATTCTTATGTTAAAGACACTTACTTTTCAAGAACATGGCCTCTAAACATAAACTAACTATTTCATCTGTGCTCAATTGGAGGAACGGCAATCTGTTCCAATCCTGGAGGAAAGATTTCTGGTGTTGCATTTATGGGTCCCCATCGCAGTACAGAGTATGTCCGTGCATGGTACTTGATCTGTGATTAAAGGGACTTCTAGTGGGAGCTTTGATTAAAAGCAATTTTGGCCTTATATACTGACTTTGGAACTTACCCCAAATGAGATGTGACTCTACGTAGTATTGTCCTTAAGCAAGTGGACTCTGGAGCCAGGTGAAATTGGGTTCAAATCACGGTTCCCACATATCTTGCTGTGTGATATTGGGGAATTTAATTAACTTCTCTATGCTTCATTTTCCTCCTCTGTAAAATGGGGATAACTCTATAACATAGGATTATTATGAAGATTAAATTAAATGAAATTTTTTAAAAGAAGGAGCACAATGTTTTATTGCGCAATTGTGGTCTATTAAGAAAAATCCTTGTCAAACATAGAATTTTTGAGAGTCAGAGTTGGCACAACAGCTGAAAGTTCTTTTGTGCTGATATGTGTATTAGGAGCCAATAAAACATGGAAGGAAGTAGTGTATAAAACAGTGATTAACTTTAATTTTGGAGTTAGTGCTGAGCTTGAAACCCCACTTACTACACTTACAAGCATTGTAGCTTTGGGCCGTTATTTGACTTCTCCAAGCTGTTCATCTGTAAAATGATGCAACTAATTCCTAACTCACAGGGTTGTTGTGAGGATTAAGTGAAATGATCCATATAATGCACTTAGCTAAGTTCTTGGCCCATGGTATGCACTCCAGAGTGTCAGCTATTATTATTATGGAGAAATTTCACACATATTAGATTTTTAATCCCCACAGTTATTTATTTTACAAATATAAGAAAGGAAGTTCAGTGAGTTGTCTAGCTGGTAAGTGGTGATACTTGTCTCAGTCATGGATTTTTGACCACAAGTTCGGGGCCTTTTCCACAACCTGCTTCCCTCCTCAAGATCCTCCTCCCTCTTCCCCCTCACACCTCACCCTCTCCTCCCTAACAAAATATGGGCAAGATGCCATTACAATTTATGCTGTGGATATAATTTTATAATAGCACACACCTGATACTCAAAATTAATACTATCACTAAAATTCCTCGTGGAAAATCTCTATAAGGTTTCAATAACATACAAATACGTCAAACTGTGAGTGGTCACAATACCAGAATGAGTCTCCAGAAATAATTCAGAAGCTATGTCAAGCTTAAGTATTCAGAATCTTAAAAAGGAAATGAAAGATACTTTTTGCAAATACAAAGCAGAGACTAAAAGCTGCAGGAGAAGGGCATGGAAATAAACTCTTCATTGCAGTTCTCTTAGTTTAGGAAGAATTAATTCACCATGATTTCAACTCTGGGGTTTAGGAAAGCAAATATAATCTCTTGTTCTCTCATTAACATCATTTTTTTTTTGCTAGTTATAGAAGCCTCTTTACACCTTTAAAATCCATTTTAATATTAACATCAGTGGGGAGTGGAGTTAATGCTGGAAGTGCATTGGTTGGATACCTTACTGATCCATGTCTTTGAGTCCCGGACTGCAGTGTGATGAGCAGATCATTAGTGTCGTATTGAGTCCTTTGAACCCTGAATTCAGAGTGCTGGCTGCACGTTATGTCCGTGGCACAGAGCAACAATACACACACTCAGGATCATGGTTGTTTTTAGTTTAGTCCACCTAGATCGCGGTAATCGTCCATTTGGTTTCAGTGTTGAATCTTTTTGCCCTTTGTGTGTAAGTCTGCCTAACATCCGGTGACTCATGAAAGTGAAGCATACAGTTCAAGCAAGAGTGATGCAGTTCTCTCACTTCCTGCTCCTTAATTTCTGCCTGTTCTCATTCTGACTCAACTTCTGTCCTGTTTCTGGGACTGGGCTGAGTCCCTCCCACTCTTCACATTGTGTCTGAGGAGCTCCTAACTTTCATGTTGCCCTCAAAGATTTTGACTTGGATGTTTTACTAGTGCTCCCTGCTTTGAATGTCCTCCGGTAGGATACCCTGCCCTAGTTGGCTTTCCTGCCCCTCACACACGCACCTACCTGCACTCCAAGAAGAGAAATATAACCAAAATAGCTGGTTGGCAACATCAGATAGGCTGCTCAGATACCGTTCCTCTCTCGGGAGATTTCATAAGTATTGCTCACCACCCCATTCCCCACTCACATAATGAGAAATTCTTATTCATTGCTCTTTATATCACCATTTTTCATATACATTCTATTCAACTGCACATGTACAATGAGGTATAATGAGTTATTTACACAATCTTCCTCCTGGAAATTATAATAATAATTAATGCTAGTATAGCAGTTACTCTGGGCCAGGCATTATTCCAAACACTTTATATACATCGAACTCATTTAATCCTCAAAACAACTATCAGGTAGGTAAGATTATCTCCACTGTACAGAGGAGGTAACTAAACTGCAGAGAAGTTAAGTAATTTGTCGAAGGTTACCTGAAATACTATTAAGTGAAACACAGCATTCCAAATCTTAGAATTTATGTTATCTTATGTTAGTACATTAAATCTATTCAATTACTACTCAATCATGGTTGTGGGTTACGATATTTAGTAACAATGAAGATATGTTTGTCTACAGTGTTTCTCATTTCCCCATTGACGTACCATTCTTCAAAGCCCAGTTCTTTGAATTGTCTTATCAGGAGAAAAGCAATCCTAACAAGATGTGTAGTAAAAAGTAACAGAATTCAGAAGAAGAAATGCAAATGCCCCATAAACACATGAAAGGATACTCAACCTTACTAATAATCAAGAAAATGCAAATAAAAATAAGATATTTTCACCTAACACATTGGCAAATTTTAATCATGATAATCATGAGGGTGTAGGGAACTGGGAAGTCCCATCTATGCTCTGCTGTGTAAATTGGTATAACCTTTTTGGTTGGTAATTTGGCAGCAGCTCATAAAAATTTAAATATGTGTAATCATCCAGGCAGCAATCCCATTTTTAGGTATCTATCTCAGAGGGGTATTCAGATTGGGAATAGTAAGTAGAAGTATGTTTACCACAGCATCATTTATAAGAACAAAATCCATCAGTTGGTAATTAGTTGAAAACATTGTTGTGCTCACATTCACAGAACACTGTGTCTGTAGCATTTCCAAAGAATCAGATCGATATATGCGTACTGACATTTGAAAAGCTCCAGGATATATTATTAGGCAAAACAGAAACTTATACTTTTTATTTTTTTAAAGATTCTACTCATTTATTTGAGAGAGGAAGAAAGAGAGAGAGCACAGAAGCAAGGGTGGGGCAGAGGGAGAGAGAGAAGCAGACTCTCTGCTGAGCAGGGAGCCTGATGCGGGACTCGATCCCAGGACCCCGACATCATGACCTGAGCCGAAGGCAGATGCCCAACCTACTGAGCCACCCAGGCGCCCAAAAGAAACTTTCAGAAAAATAAATAAAGGCACCAGTCAATCTAAAAAGGAATACAAAATTACATATCTCTATATGAACACGTGTGCCATATGCTTATAAACCAAATGGAGTAGCAACTGTCTTGGGGGAAGCATCTGGGAAGTAGAGGCGCTATTGTTTGAAGTTTCTATACATACAAACACAAAAACATTCATGGCTTTCTGTGTGTGTAAACTTAAAAAATCAAATAAATGTATAATATGTCTTTTTACAGAGAATTTATGTCTTTCATGCTATCCTTCTCTGTTTTATTTGCTTTTTAAAAGAGGACTGCAGACGAGGGCTATTCTTTGATCCTTTTCTATCTACTTAGAAGAGGTTATTCTACCATCAAGGCAGACTAGCGTCAAAGGCTTCCTGGTGTTTGTACATTACCTTCAAGGCAAGTGGACTTAAATGATAGGGGTGATACCATAAGGGTCCCTGCAATCCCAGGATTTAGAATGATCAAATTCTCAGTGTCAGCCAAACATTATATGGCGTTGTGAACTACAGTGTAGTATGTTTTGAATTTTTGGAAAAAGCAATGCAATAGATATTCTACTATTAATTTGGGTAATGGACCCTGGGCTTATTATTTAATTGACTGGACTATTACCCTAAATGTTCCCCAATAAATTCAACAGAGGTGTTTATTCATAGGGCATCTTCCCAAATGCGAAGATCCTATCGTTAAAGATTTTTTTGTTTAAATCAGTATACGTGCAGGTGGCCAATAAAGATATTCTTTGTACTTTTCAGAATTAGTAATTTGAGAACAAATATGTAGACAATGTCTTCACATCATTTACCTGTATGATCTTTAAAATAACCCGTAGTGTTTACCAGGGCATTCACAGCACTTGTTTTTCTATCTATAGTCGTTGAACTTTGTTTTCTTTCTCATTTAGATTTATAAGATTTGGCCCAACACCCAAGTCTCTGGGTGCACATGTTAACACGATTTGGAGGCAATAGCGTGCTTAGAGACCATAGTGATTTGTGTTGTTAAAACAGATTTTTAAAGTAATAACAACTCTTGAACTTAAGTTCCACTCTGGCAAAAGCTTGATTAAAAAGAAAGCATTTGCAGTTTGAAAATCAACTTATTATTTGTGCTCTAAGGATAATGAAAAGAAGCACTCAGCATAACCAACCAACAATCTCCCAAATTTAATGGAATGCAGCGAGAGTGGAACACCGTTATGGAATGTATCACGTTCCTAGAAATTTAAACACAACAGTCATTGTTCTCACAAACTGTACCTCATTTGATCATTCCCTCTTTGTTCTTATTGTTTCTATCATGTGTGTACAAGATCATTTTCAAAGACAATCAAGGAAATAAAAATGATTTTGAAGCCCCCACTAGGAGACACCTAATTTTAGCCCCGATTCAATTATAACATGAGTCAAATAATTTGCTCTTTGTACATAGTTTATGTTGCAGCTTTTAAAATATATTATGAAAGCCTCTAAATGCTTGGCTTGGTTCTTCATTATAGTGGCATCTTTGTAGTCCAGACAATAACATTAAAAAAATACTAGCAGCTAACATTTATTGAGTGCTTACCATGTGCCTATTACTTTCATATATATTTTAGCAACTGACTTTTTGATATTGGCCTCTGTAACTCGACAGACTCTCCTCCTGGGACTTCCTCCTGGCAGTTTCAGACTAGACTCTATCCTTTTCCTGGATGGGTCCCAGAAGGTTGAACTTGTTAAATGTGCGCTCATCTTCCAGCAAACACTCCATTATCTACTGGGAGGCACGATGATAACAGTCATGACATGGTCATGGCCTGGTGAACACTTACTTAGATGCTGGATATTTAGGAGGACATACAAAGCTATCGTATGCTTATCACTGCTTAGATGTATGGATTTTTAGTTGTCTGTCTTTTGGATCAGACAATAAACTTCTTGGGTTCAGAGAACACTCTATGTGGCCGAGTGTTGCATATCAGATTCCTAGCATAGTGTCTGGCTCAAAAAATATTTGCTGAGTTGAGGGTTTAGTGGAGGAAACAGAGATACAAACATATAATAAATGGTACAGGAACAATAAGGAGAGATGATGCTGAAAGATGTTTGAAGACCGCAGGTATTATCCTTCTCCCTTCAATACGAGAGCAATACGGTGGAGTTCTATTGTTATATCTTTAATTTGATGATGATAATAATATTTTAGGTATAATAATGCCTGAACCACAATATGTGACTTTTAACTTTTTTCAGGTGATTTTACAACCCATGTCTCATTCTATAATCGTATTATCTTTCACAGGAGGTAAGGGTGGCATTGCCCTTATTTGTAAATGAGGAAATTGAAGGAAACAGGTTTTAACAATGAATACAGTTCTTTCTGAGCAGCCACGCTATGGATACAAGCTCTGCTAAACAGACAATACCTTGGCAGCAATGTTCTTTCATGGTTATTTTATGTATTTTCTTCCAGCTTTATTTAGATACAGTTGACACATAACATTATGTAAGTTTAAGATGTACAACATGTTGATTTAATAGATTTATATATTGTGAAACAATTACCACAGTAGGAAAAGTTAATGCCTTTTTCTCCTCACATAATTACCATTTCTTTTTTTATGGTGAGAAAGTTGAAGATCTGTCTCAGGTACTTTTGAGTATATAACGCAGGATTGTTAACTATAGGTACCATGCAGTACATTACATTTCCAGAACTTATTCAGCTTAACTGGAAGATTATGCCTTTCGACCAATATCGTCCCCCTCCCCCGGCCCCTAGTAACTTCCATTCTATTCTGTTTCTGAGTTTAGCTTTTTTACCTTCTACATATAAGTGAGACCAGGCAGCATTTGTTTTTCTCTGTCTGACTTATTTCACTTAGCGTAATGCCCTCAAGGTCTATCCATGCTGTCCCAAATGGAAGGATTTTTTTCTTTCTCATGACTGAATAATATTCCACTGTGTATGCATGTATACAGAATTATATATATATATATTATCTATATATATATCTCACATTTTCTTCATTCATCTGTAAATGGACACTTAGGTTATTTCTTTATCTAGGTTATTGTGAATAATGCTTCAGTGAACATGGGAGTGCAGATATCTCTTTTGAGATCTTGATTTCATTTCCTTTGGATATATGCAGAAAAGTGGGACCGCTGAGTCATATGGTTGTTCTATTTTTAATTTTTTGAGGAATCTCTGTACTATTTTCCCAAGTGGTTATACCAATTTACATTCCCACCACCAGTGCATAAGGGTTCCTTTTTCTCCACATCCTTGCCAACATTTTTATCTCCTGTATTTTTATGATGACCATTCTAACAGGTGTGAGGTGATAATTTTTAACTCCTTATCAGATACACGATTTACCAATATTTTCTCCCATTCTGTAGGTTGCCTTTTTGTTTTGTTGATTGTTTCTTTTGCTATGTAGAAGCTTCTTAGTTTGACACAGTCTAATTTGTTTTTTTTGCTTTTATTGCTTGTGCTTTGGGTATCATATTTAAAAAATCATTGCCAAGACCAATGCCAAGGAGCTTTACTCTATGTTTTATTCTAGGAGTTTTCTTGTTTTAGGACCTTACTCCATATTGAGTTCATTTTTTGGGAGTGGAGTAAGATAGGCATCCAATTTCATTCTGCATGTGATTATCTAGTTTCCCCAACATTAGTTATTAAAGAAATTGTCCTTTTCCTAATGAGTATTCTTGGCTTCCTTGTTAAATATTGGTTGATTGTATATGGGAAGGCTTACTTCTGGGCTCTTGATTCTGTTCCATTGGCCTATGTGTCTACTTTTATGCCAGTACAATACTGTATTACAATAGCTCTGTAATATAGTTTGAAAGCAGGAAGGGCAGCAGTGTTTTTTCCTATCAGGCTCTATGCCCTCTGGACATAGCTGATGGGATTAAGGGATGATACTAATCCAAGTTCAAGTAATCAATAAGCTGGGCTGATGCAAAAAGACAAATTGACTCTATCAGATTCTATCTCTGTAGAATACTGAGAAAACATGGCAGAATCCCGTAGAATGAAAGTTACAAGGGAGAAGCCATGGGTAATAGACAAAAAGATGGTGGCAAAGCTGGTAGAGAAGTTGGGAGACACAGGCAGGGAGAGAGTAGCTATGTTACAGAAATAGATAAGCATTTGAGAGAAGAGGCATAAGGTCCCTAGAGCTGCCAAGGATCCAACACAAGTCTAGTTTCTTCTGTTCCTAAGGCCTGGAGGTCCAGGTTCTAAAAGCCACTCCTATTGCCTGCACGAACTTGGATGAATTGCTGTTTTTTGTAACCCCCGAGTGTAGTACAAGAATGCTCAACCATGGTGTAGAGGTTTGATCATCAGCGCAGGGGCACTGCCAGCATCAGGCTCACCCCAGGCCCAGCAGAACTGGGAACATTGCTGAAGTCTTCAGGGTAGGACTCCAAGAACTAAAATGGCAGGTGACCCATTACTCAAATTAGGATATGGGTTGAACTTATGACCATGGGCATGCCAGCAGTGAGGTCATACCGCCAGTCTGTGGACCGGTGAGTCTCTGTTCTGGGGCTTCCTTGTTCTTCCAAGCCAAGAACAACTGCGGCTTCTGAGTCTAGGGCAATACTGAGATGGTTACAGAGATCGACATGGATCCAGTTGTATCTCTCCTGTCTCACCTCATCCTCTGCCCTTACTCATTATGCTTTCTAGCCATTTTGGCCTTTTTCAGTTTCTCATGTGTTGCCCTTCTCCCCACCCCCCTCCCCCAAGACCTTACTTTCTCCTCATTATTAGTGTCTACTCATTCTTCAGGTACTGGGTTAAATGTCCCTTCCTCTGATACCTTCCTTTACTAATAATTCCAAAATACACCACACCTCTACCTTATCTCAGAACAATTTATAGCTTTACCTCAGAACCCTTAACAAAATTTGTAATCTTTAATTGCATGTTTATATGTTAAATGTATATTTTCCCACTAGACCTTACATTTCACAAGGGCAGGGCCTATGTTTGCCATAGTTATGTCTGTATCCTTAACACCTAACTCTACTGGTACAGAATTAACCTGTAATAATATCTGATGAATAAATAAATAAATGGGAATTAAAATGATATAGGAGTAGAGAGTTGAGCAGTCCATCATTGAACCACATGTTTACTTTCCTTCAATACAAGATCATTATGGTCACCTAATGATAGTTTTCTTCTCACTGCAAAACTTTATTGCATTTTTAGTGATTTTAGTCTTTCTATGCCTTTTTTAAAGCTCATAATCAAGGTAATGTCTTTTTTTGGGTAAATTTTCTCAGTGACTGACATCTACTACAGGATTCTTTTAATGACAGACTTAAACAGTTGCCTTTTATTTATTTTTTTAAAGATTTTATTTATTTGAGAGAGAGAGAGAGAGCACACAAGTGGGGGGGGCAAGGCAGAGGGAAAGAGAGAAGCAGACTCCCTGCTGAGCAGGGAGCCGATGCAAGGCTCTATCCCAGGACCCCAAGATCATGACCTTAGCTGAAGGCAGCCGTTTAACTGACTGAGCCACCCAGGTGCCCCAACAGTTGCTTTTTAAATAATTTTTTCAAAAAGCTTCCTGTAACATGCAATGTCATTTGTAAATGATGTCACCCTTTCCTTGAAAAATTCTGCATTTGCTGATTTCAATTGGAAATCTGAGTATCATGAGCAGGAGTGACTCAGAGGTTTTTTTCTTTTAGAATGTGAGTTTAATCCTGATAGTCTGGTTTATGCTGGCCCTGTAGAATTCAACATGTCAAGAACAATTTTATCTGTTTTTCATATCAGATTCTATAGCAAATTCACAGTTGGATCTAGCAGAAGGGAAGGCAGGGATGTCAAAGAAACAGATGTTGGCATTGTAAAAGCAGATGCTCGATGCTTAATTTTACATGCCAAAAAAATTCTATTATTAAAATTCAACATCTGTCTTTTTAGAGGAATTACTCACTCTCAACCAGGTTGAAACTAAGCCCCAGTATTCAATTACAGGAATTTTTTTTTCTCCCACTCAGAATGATACACATTTGAAATCAAGTCAATAAACCAGATACAAACCTCTTCCAATATTAGAAGGTCTTTATAGCAGAGTATGTAAGTAGCTTCAGACATGAAAATTTTCTTATATGAACTGCATCTAATTCCTGTCTCCTGAACATTCCCTGATCCCTTGAAGAACCTGGCAATGACAGGGATGCTAGTATGAGACTACCCATTAGAAGGAAGCATGAAAAGGCAGCTGTGGTTTTTGAGGAACTGAAGTCGGAGCCCAGGAGTATTCCTGGGGAGACTTTTGATCAGTAATGAAGGGAGACCTATCTAAGCTTGTGCTTTGAAATCCTGCATCCTTGATAAGGTCAAAGATACACAGCTAGCTGCCCTAGGAACCTAATTAAAGCCCTGCCTCTCTGAGAGAAATTAAACATTGGCAGGAAGGAATGTACCAGCAGCTGTCAGGAAGCCATTTCTTCAAGGACGGCCGCACCTTGACAGCACTTTAAAAGTGTTTTCCTCATCGGCTCTGCGAACTCCTAAAAAAATCAGTCCTTTCGTCTCTCATTTGACAGCTGGCCCTGAACAACTTCTTGAGTCTGTGCTGCTTTTTCCATGTAGGCAACTGTGTTCATGCAAAGGCCTTCTCATTTGTGGCAACTCAAAGTCACACCCATGGGACAACGAGGCAACGGAGGGCCCATTTGCTAGGAGAAAGGGGAAGGGGAAGCATCATGTCCATCAAGGAACCTTGAGTTCCACTGCAAAGCCTTTCTAAATTAGACTTTCAGAATTTCTGTGCAGCTTTTCACTTGGTTTTTATGGGAGAGGGTTGCAGAGTCCCTTTAACCTCACCGAAACTAGCTGGCAGAAGGGCACTTAGGCACTCAACATGTGTTGAATTGTTTTCAGACAGCCTGGAGGCTTGGAGGAAAGGGTGTAATTCCTTCTAAGTTTCCATAATATTTCCCAACGTGGGTTCTTGAGAGTCCACTGCGATTCCCATCAGGAAACTCAGGAGGAAATTGCTTTTCATCTGTGGGTTTGGCATCTAGATATTGGTGCCTGTAAGAAGGATTAGGGTTTGACAATGGCTAGAGGATGAGAAAAGCCCCAAGGGAGTATTCTGAGCACAAAAGAAAAAAATCCAAAAACTTGTTAGGAAAGAGGAAAAAATGTATTTCTTCTACAAGAAACCATCAAATGTATACTTCACTTCTTGCTCAATGAAGACTGAATTTGAAAGCCGAGCAGCAAGAACCTTATAAATATGCAAGATTCTGATGTACTTGAAAGAAATCCACTTAGTAGTGATTATAGTGGGGAGACTTCTCTCTCAGGACTATGGGAGGGTTTAATAAGATATTGGTAGCTGTCCAGGGTAGCGTCTGTTCCATAGTGCTGAGATCAGCATTAGAAGCAACAAACAAAAACCAAACATAAAACATTAATTATATATAGCTATTTCTTTCAGCACTTGATATTTTAAAGCTCTCCTTTTAACTTGTGTGTGCCGAATTTAGGATAAGGTGTGCTCTAGCATGTAGGCTTTATGTAGAAATGACTATGACCTCTTTGAAAGTGCAACTGATTCCTTCATCCACCTTCAACTTGGGGAGCTGGAGTAAATTGAGACAGACTGACAGTAGCAACATTTCCTCCAGAAAGTAAAGAAAAATAACACAGACACCAGAAACATACATTATTCTCTGATCCTTCCAAAGGACTGTGGGCTCTAACGATATGCTCTGATTCCCTTGGATGCAATGGGATTTCTGGAGGAAAAAGTACTCAGATCTTCCTCAGTAAATGACAGGAGTTTTCAGAGAGGTGCCAATATTTTGGCTGAGATCTAAAGCACGAGCAAAAGTTTGCTGGAGTTGTAAAATAGAGAAGTGTGGGCAAGCGTGGTGTGCTGAGGAAGCTGCAAAATTCTGCTCCTACCTCTGCTCCCTATAATTCAGTCTTTACCCAGCAGCCAAAGTGCTCCTTTTAAAACAAAAATCTGTTCTATCACTCCCCTGCTGTACCCCCTTTTGGCTTCATAATGCCAAATCCCTTATTTCTCCCGGTCCACTCTCTCCCTACCAGTAGCTCTTCAAACACACTGACCTTCCTTCTGTTTCTTAAACTTGCTGATCTCCTTTTTCCTCAGTCTTTACCCTTGTTCCGGATTTTCAAAGGCTGACCTCTTGGTACTCAAGTCTTTTCTGAAAACCTTTCCCATCTAGTTACTCCACAGCAGTTTTCTGATTTATTTTATTCATAGCATTTATCCCTCTTCGAATGTATTAATTTTGCTACTTATTGTCTCAGGAAAAAGAATATTATAAGCACCGCGAGAATAGGGACATCATCTAGCTTCATTACATTTCTCGTTGGTAAAACAGAATTGTCACACGTGGGTTGGTGCTCCACAAATGCTTAGTGAATGGCCGAATAAAAAGAATGAAGAAATGGATATTTTTGTAAAGTTGAAAAATAGTGGGAGTGTCAGAAAATAAATCTTGAGAGGCAGACAGATACTAGATAATTAGGGCGGTATGCCGTGTTAGGAACTTTAAATTTTATTCTGAAAGAGTGGAAGGCCTTGGGTAATTTTGAGGAGAGTAGCAAGTAGGTTGTAGCTGGAGGACATGGAGCCAGGGAAAGAGCAGGAGATGAAAGAAGTGTAGTCTCCTCAGGCTGCCATAACAAAGTACCACAGAGTTGTTTGAAGGGTGCCTTAAAAAAACATAAATGTATTCTCTCATGGTGCCGGAGGCTGGAAGTCTGGAATATAGGCAGGCTGGTTCATTCTGGAGCTACTCTTTGCCTCTCCTAGCTTCTGGTGGTTGCCTACAGTTCTTGGCATTCCTCGGTTAGTAGATACATGACTCCAGTCTCTGCCTGCCATGTCTATCTCTCTTCTGGGCCCTACCCCACCCCTTGTGTGTCTCTATCTCTGATTCTCTTCCTATGAGGACATCAGTCACTGATTAGGGCCCACCCTAATCCAGTGTGATCTTGTCCTAATTAATTATATCTGCAAAGACTCTATTTCCAAATTAGATTAGATTCTGAGTTTCCAGGTAAACAATGAATTTGGGGGATTACTATATAATTCAATATAAGAAATAATAAGGAGCAAAATCATTTAGGTCTCTGTAGGCTATAGCAATATATTTGGCTTTTACTCTGAGGGAAATGGGAAGCCATGGGAGGGTTTTGAGCCAAGAAGTGACATGATCCAAGTTAAACTTTAAAAGGATTGCTCTGGTTGCTGCATTTAGAACAGACTGTAGGGGGCAAGGGTGGGAAGAGGGGGGACTAGATGGGAAACCATTGCCTCCTATTATTACAAAAATAATTCAGATGCCAGAAGATGATGTTCTGGATTTGAGTAGGACCAAGGGAATGGAAAGTGATTATATCCTGCATGTTTTGAAGGTAGAGACAATAGGATATTCTGATGGATTGGAGATGGTATGGGAGAAAAAGATAGGAGTAAAGATTACTCAAGATTTTTTACCTCAGACACTGAAGAAAGGAGTTGCTATCAACCAAAATGAGAAAGGCTGTGGGCAGGACAGGTTAATGGGAAATATTGGATGGTCCATTTTTGATATAATTTCAGGTGCCAATTAAATATGGAAGTGAACATGTCATAAGGTAACTGGCTATATAAGTCTCAGTGCAGTGAAGAAGACTTGGATGGAGACATGAGACTAAGAGTCGTTAATCCATACATGGTATTTAAATCTGTAGGATTGGGTGAGCTCCAATTGAAAATGTGAGGATAGAAAAGAGATTCAAAAACTGAATCTTAGGCCACTTCACTAAGATCAGAGATTGGAAAGAAAGCATGGAGCAGCTCATGAGAGAATGTGAAAATCAGGTGAGTGAAGTGTCCTGTTAGCCAAATGAAGAAAGTATTTCAAGGGGGTAGGGAATGATCAACTCTGTCAAATGCTGGGAGGAACATAGGGGAGACCAAACACTGAACACTGAATTTAGCAATGCGGAGGTTGTTAGTGATCTTACTAAATGCACATTTAGTGGAGTGGTGGAAGGGAATGCCAGATAGGAAAGCCATGAACAAATGGGAGGAGAGGAATTGAATAAAATGGAGAATCTGGTGTGAAGTTTTGCTGTACAGTGATGGTTATCAATCAGGGCAATTCTCCAGAGGAGACATTTGGTAATGTCTGGAGATATTTTCAATTGTCACAACTGGGACCAGGGGCGCTACTGACAACTAGGCGACAGAGGACAAGAGTGCTCCAAATGTCTTACAATGCACAGGACAGCCTTCACCAATGCATCCAGACCATTCTCCATCCTTCTTCACTAAAACTTGGCTTTGAAACTATTGCCATCTCTCTCTACCACCACCACCCCCCCCTTTTATGAGGCAGTCATCTAACATCCTCTAGGGCATTACCCTTCATTTTTTAGAAAATTTTAACTCTTGGATCACTGTCACTCAGTCCAACAATTCCCATCTTAATCGTTACTGATTTCAGTAACCACACAGAAAATCCTTCCGATATTCTTGGTCTCTCAATTCCTTGAATTTCAACAATAAAAAAGAAATACTAATACTATAAGGCAGGGTTCTGCAAGCTAGGGCCCAAGGGTCAAATTGAGGCTGCCCCTTTCATATGGCCTGTGAGCTAAGAATAATTTTAATATTTTAGAAGGGTGAAAAATAAGTAAGAATATTATTTTGTGAAAATTACATGAAATTCAAATTTCAGCAACCGTAAGTGAAGTTTTATTAATACACATCCCAGTCCATTTGTTTACGTGCTGTCTGTAGCTGCCTTAAAACCACAGGGGTACAGGTGAGTTGTTGAGGCAGATGCGGTATGGCCCCCAAAGCCTAAGATATTTACTATTTGGTCCCTTATGAAAAAAAATTATAGACTTCAGCTGTAACAGGTTTATCCAATACAGGGAGTTAAGAGGTAAAATTGCTAAGAAAGGAATAGTTCTTTGTGATTCATGAGCAGAGGTCTTTATTTTTTCCAAGTTATTTCTTTTTTTAAATTTGAATATAGTTGATATGCAATGTTACACTAGTTTCAGATATACAGCCTAGTGATTTAACTTCTCTATACATTATGCACGGCTCACCGTACGTGTAGCTACCATATGTCACCACAC